>NC_089752.1:11890500-11943000 GCF_040412425.1 Macrobrachium rosenbergii | reverse complement strand
ACTGCCAAATGTGTGAAACATACTCCTGGATGAAGGATAGGTCCCAAAGAACCTTATGAAAGGAAGAATTGGTCCCTTGCATTTGGTAAAAGACGAGAGAAATAGCAATAATAACAGTGACATCAAGTAGGACGAATAAAACAAGGGCTAATGAAAGTGTGTATGTGGATCACGAATTTCCCATGAAAAAGATATGTGGCGTATACAGACCTAGAAAATGGCTGACAGAACTGACGATAATGGAATGAGGAAGGTGCTTTGGATGAATGGTGTTAAAGACAATTTGTTGAGAGGAATTAAATATTTTGATAATTTAATGACGAGCCTCTTTTCGAATATAGTATACGAGTGAATGACTAAATTTCATTTAATAGCAAACCCGACCCCTTTTTTGTTTATTATCTTTATGGATGGAGTGATGAAAACGATTAGAAAAAAATAAGAAATGCTGTAGCTCCACGTTTGCAGAATAAGAAAAAACGACCAACGAAGGAATGCAGAGTGACTGATGTTTGTAGATGTGCTAGTTTGTGATGGTGAAAAGAAGCAGCTGGCACTGGTGAAAATAATTAAATTGGTAGTTACAGAGGGAAAAAATTGAACGTAAGTGTTCATGGAAATTAGGAAAATGGAGAAATAAATGTTTTGTATGGATAGTGGAAGCATGAAACTGGCTGACAGATTTATGCTTTTGGAAGTAACTGTAGCGGTTGATGCTAAGATAACAAGTATCTGAAAACTTAAGGAGCAGAGAGGAGGATTGGAGAAAAGGTTGGGGTGGAAGAAGGATATGGTAAGAAAATTCCCAAATAATGTGTTGAACCCGAGAAACAGAAGAGAGGCGGAAGTTGCTAACATGATTTTTTTATATATGCAAAACCGAGTGGAGAGGTGAGTGAAAATCTGAGAATGACGATGATATAAAACGATAGCAAAGGTGAAAAGATGGTTTAGAGTGTTTTGCGATGGTTTAGGAATGAGTAGTTTCTGGAAGCCATATTTTGGTAAGGTGTTTTACATAAGATGAAAAAGGGCTGAGGCAAGGAAGACCGAGGAAGTTGTGGTTGCACTGAAGAATGATTTGTTGGAAGGGAAGGGTTTAAATAACCACGGAAAACGACAGTGCATGGCAGGCAGAAGTGAGCAGAAGTGTGTGGGCTGGGTGTCAGCATGCTGCCGTGTGTAATAAACACAGAGGAAACTGGGGTACAAGCACACAAACAATACTATTTACACATTTATATTTATTATATATATATATATATATATATATATATATATATACATACATACATATGTACATACATACATACACACACACACACACATATATATATATATATATATATATATATATATATATATATATATAATAATCTTTACATACATTCACAGACATTCAGCCACAAATATCGTTTAAAATCGAATTCAGTATAACCTAAGAATAGCTTACACCCAATGGGAATCATGACTGATAAGTGCTTCTGCAGAATTTGACACTTGACTTTCTAAACTAGAGGCTTATGTGTACACACACATATATTATATATATATATATATATATATATATATATATATATATATATATATATCTATATATATATTAATATATTATTTATAAAATATATCTATATGTTATATGTATACCTACATACATATATATGCATCTATACATATATGCATATTTAAAGCCCACAGCATTATAAAAGGAAGGAGGAGAAATATCAAATACCACAATGCTGTATATTTGCCTCAGTCAATAAAACTATTTGGGGGTTTTACTGCCTGTTCACAAATATTAAGTCACGAAAATCGTATAATGGCGAATTCACTCTACCATGGAAATATCTACATCCAAAGGAAATTTTACCTGGTAAGTGCTTCTCCACCGGCCAGAATTAGAATCTGAGCCTTCAGTTTGGAGAGCCGGGTGTCAAATTCGACTTGAGATGAAAGTGAGGTTTCTTCAAGATAGCTGCAGCAGTTCAAGAGTATTCTCTCTCTCTCTCTCTCTCTCTCTCTCTCTCTCTCTCTCTCTCTCTCTCTCTCTCTCTCTCTCTCTTAACCACATATGTATATATATAATAGATATTTATTATGTATGTTACAGGAAGTATGTGAATCAGAGATTTCACGAAATAATTCTCTAAGGATTGCGTGAAATCCCTGGATGTCACATATTCCCTGTAACATATATACACACATATATATCTATAACACACACACGCATTATATATACACATACATAGTGTATGTATTTGAGAGAGAGAGAGAGAGAGAGAGAGAGAGAGAGAGAGAGAGAGAGAGAGAGAGAGAGAGAGAGAGAGAGAATGTCTTGAACTGCTGCAGCTATCTAGAAGACACCTCACTTTCATCTCAAGGAAAGTTTTCTCAAAGAAGTATCGTCCAAAGTTTTTTTTCCAGCCGCTTCTTCACCCAAAGAATAAATGTCTGAAGGAATGAAAGTTCTAGGCCATTTACATGGCTTCGTATATATTATTCAAATTGTAAAAATGAACTGACATAGTGATGATGAAATCAATTATAACCCCCCCAAAATATCGTCGTCTTTCCCAGGCTTTCGGCTTACATCGTCTTCCTGTACTTAAAATACTTGGTTCATGGTTATAAGTATTTTTGTTGCTGTGCTTCAAAATAAAAAAAATTAAAAATTAAAAATCAATTTACGAAGATGGAAATTGCAAATATCGTTTATTATGTAAGGTCAGTAATTAGGAATAAAAACATGCCTATCTCATCTTAACTGGGAGCGTTTATGGTTTTCCTTCCTGAATGATTTTGTTATGAAATATGGAATATTATGCATTATGCGTAACTACCTTTTACTTTGAAACAGCTAATGGCGATATTTTTTACAATTTTTTTCTTTGAGGATGGTTTACCAATGAAAGGATTTCCAAATTTCTTTAGGAAATAAGAAAGCGAACTAAGTTGTGAAAGATATGTATGAATCTAAAATTCACAATCCAATATCGCTATACCTCATTTCATATCAACGGTGAGATTGGTGCAGTGTCAAGCATTTAAACAGAAAACAACGAGTAAAAGTAAGGAAGTGCAATTTTCTAAAATAATAAAGTAAAAATTCCTTTAAATGGGTTATAATTAAAGGCTTCATATTCTAAAAAAAAAAATGTAACACAGTCTAATAAATTAATCAGCAAGACTTCATAAACTCAATTTCTTGTCGTGTCAACTTCGAAATAAAAAATTTCCCGTAAATATGAATAATTTTTATAAGAAGCATGAGAGGAGCACACTGACATGCAAGATGCAAACACCTTTACCTCTTTTTCTCTCTGTTCACGTGGAAGTGAAAGTCAACACGTTAATAAGAAATTCTATCTCATTCTGGCCTCTACCATGCATGAATTTCACTAAACTTTAAAATACAGTAGCATTGTTTCTGATAAACTGCATCACTTTCCAAATGTTGTGTGTGTGTTCTAAAATTATTAGATTCAGAACGTCAAGGAACTACCTGGAATAAATATGAGAAGCAAAATGTTTTTATGAGTAATAATCTAGATATTGGGAAATCTAAAACATGAGGGTAAAGCTTCTTCGTGTTAGGATATTTTAAATGTATGGCCAAATAAGAAGCGAAGAGATATCGATTAATAATTATGTGATTTTCATATAACTGACATAATGAGTTCACTGTGAGCAAGTCTTTTTTACGTGGTATTGAACAGTAAATTCTACGTATTTATATTTTTCATACATACTGAAATCTTTAACTGAAATGTTTACCATTAATCCCTCGCCACCAGGACCTATTGCTTTTTCCCGTACACACCACCCGTTTGCTTTATTCACCGCCCTCAAAAATTATGGGATATCACTGTTTGTTCTGAATAAGATCTTCGCAGCCTATTTCAAAAAATCTTCAAAAAGGATATTTGTCCTATAATTTGGGTTTTAATACCTAGCAATTTTTTATAACTTACATTTAACTTTTCATACCATTCATTTTTGTGGGTTTGTGGGCTTTAAATTCACATTATCAAAAACACTAGGAGGGGTCTCATTCTCTCTTAATCTTGTTACAATCTTATGTGAGAAAATTATTTTGCGACACAAAAGAACTTAGAAAAAAACTATTGTACATATAAGTCTTAGACCCTCCCAGTACTCTCGAACATTATTTAAACTTGGTGCAACAACAGCATTTCATGGTCAGTTGAAAACTTCCTGGCGTTTTCATAAGTTTGAAAAATTACAATGTTTATTTACTCTTCTTGCGGAAATGGACAATATCTTGCGTTCCTTTGCTCCCTACCAAAGACCAACACAGAAGCAAGTCATTCTGCTACGGATATTTTCCTTATGAACAGAGGAATTAGTTTGTTTACGCGTGACGGGTTGAGGCAGTAAGATAAATATTGCATATAGGTAAAATTTTGTTTATGACATAATTACATGAATGATAGTGACCATTTTACTGCAGACACGTATCAACCAATACTGAAAAATACCGTGCTGTACGTTTTTAAAATCCGATATCCTGCACAGGGAAATATATCATGCTTGATGGGAGAAAGATGTTGTGTGGGAATATGTACAAATATGTTTCAGTTTTATAATTGTCTTCCTCCAACTGAGCGTTCCTGCAGAAGTATTTTCTTCCAACTGCAAACGCACCAAAATATCCATATTTTCTACTACCTCCCCACTTCACGCTCGTCCAGCTACATCTTTCCACCTTTCTCCTTCCCTCCTTCTCTCGTTCTGACTTCTAGCATTATTCACTGGCCATTGCTCTTTGCAGGAAGAAAGCTCTGCCCTAATCGCTGCCGGGAGACAGGCGCGTCAGCTGGTCGTGTGGGCGTATTCGTCACTGGAGCGTCTCCACACCCACCACGCCACTTGGCCCTCCGTCCTTCACGACCTTGTGAGGGACGCTGTGACGGACCTCACGAAACCGACCTACGGAAAACAGTGCCTCGAGGACATCAAACGCAACCTTGGATGGAAGAAGTGACGATCTGATGAGCTGCCACTGACGACCAGCAGAGCAAACACAGTTATTACTATATAAAATCTCTCGAAATAACTCTACCTTTTAGGGGTTATTCGAGAACTAAGTCATTATGTTACTTACCGGTGTTCTTAGGTAGTTAGAAATTGTTCTTATCAGCGATAAATTGACTTAAGAGTCTTGGAGAGAAACGAGAGATGAACTGCAGCCGTAAAATATTTGGTACTGAGAGCATTCGTCTCAAAATCAGTCAACATCACTCTTACAGAAGATGATTACTGCAACAAAATTATATTAAAAGGAACTTCAGTATCATTCTGAGGTGACATAGTGACCAAAATGTTATACGTGGTTTGTAAAATGTGGTTACCTAATTAATTTCTAATAGATATTTTCGCATTTGACATTTAAAATTAGAGTAGAGACAATCGACTGAGCAGCGTATAGGTCATTTTCTTGGGACGTATGCGGTACTTTCAGTGCCAACACAGTGAATCAAAAAGAAGACGCGGCAATGAAGAACTTTTAAAAAAAGCAATGGACAAATAATTCATGAAACTCTTATTCAAAAACATCGATTATTTGATGAAACGTTTTTTTCCCTCCTAAATATCAAAAGATCAGGATTGCTTTTATTTACTCTGCGTCAGACGCGCTGATGGAATTCTCGAGAACTATAGATTTCATAAATTTTTATAGCCTTTCAATGGCAGTATGTGCAAAAGTATATCATAATAATAAAACTTTACGTAAGTTTATATCATCATGCAGTAGAGAACTCTATTCTGAATACCTACATAGACTTTGATTTATGGTGTCTATCAACTAAGGTGAAAAACTTCGTTGGATTGTCTGTCTAAAGACAAGAATTTTCTTCAAATTATGAAAGCGGCCTTGAAGAACTTTTTCTATTTATAATTACATGAGGGAACACATCACTCTGACTAAGCAAACATGTGATATTTATCTAATATACATGACGATATTGGTTCAGATGTCTTTAACATGAAAATTGCACACCTTCAATTGTCCTATTTTGGGGGGGTTTGGTAGAACTGAAACTCCATCCATCTATTCTATAATAAAAATTTTAGTATATAAGGGCCAGAAGGCCATATGTTTTCTTCTATAAGTTTACACATATATTTCGATTTCCGTTTAAATAACTTTAAATATTCATATGACACTGACAACACGACCGAGCAAAAAACGACACAATAAAATGACCAGTACTCAAATATAAACTTTCAGGTCACAACACATGATTAAGGTGTAGCAATTCTAACAAGATAGTAATACCCTTCATACTCGTTCTCTTACAAATAAACAACGGATGGCAAACAACGAAACCACTAATGATTGTTCCTTTCAACAGAGAACATCATTCTAGCTCAGCTAACCAGACTGTTTAAAAACAGCGTGCTTGCTATTCATTGCGATTCCTACTAACAAGAGTAATTTTTTAACCTGAAAGTTTGCGTTATCACACAGTTTCTCGGTGGAAGCTAATGAGTCAAGAGATGAAAACAGATGAAAGCGCTACACAGAATGTACCAGAAAACTGAGGCAGATGTAGCGCAGTTTCTAAACTAAAAGCTGCTAACCAAAGACAGTAATTTGAAATTAATTTCTTCATGCGATTTGGATGAGCTGCCTACTGTCAACGTAGCTTATGAGCTTCAGAAAACTGTACAGTTCTTTCCCTCTGATATTTCATTATACAGTCTATAGAAAATCACTGGCAACAGCTTTATTGGACATTCTGCTGAAGGATGAACAGTTACCTTAGACTTCTTTTTCCCATGAAAGGTGTCAAGAGGTCCAAATGCTATGGCAGAAATTTGTAGTTAGTTAATAACAAGGCCGGAGCAACCGCAAAGATGACACGAGTCTGGAATCTCCCAAATTTGCTGTTAGTCTAAAGAAAAAGGTATCTTAATGAATATATAATAGTAATTCCTAGGGTACCTACGTCTGTATTTTCACCAGATGATTAAATGCAAGCAGCATCATGATCTCTGATGAAATTCTGATGAAATTAGATAAACTCAAGTTTACGCAGAAGCTTTCATTTTCAAAATCATATGCAAATATATCCGTAGCTTCAAAATACAAAGATCTCTTCTAAGAAGCTGAATTCTCTTCACGTGAGTAAGAGGAATTCTAACGCCTATGTCATGTTACGTTACATACAAAATGGCATTCAACGTAACAAACATCTTGGACAATCAGACTTGATTTCGTTTTCATTAAGAAAGAATTTCTGTTCAACAAAGTATAAAGTAAAAAGCGAAGAACAAGCCCTTCGCTCCAAGCGGAATGAATATCTGTCCTCTTCACGGTGCGCAACGAGAAAAAGAAATTGTCGCAAATTTGATCCATCCTATCATCCTCTTTATTTTCAAGGTGG
Source organism: Macrobrachium rosenbergii (assembly GCF_040412425.1). Classification (NCBI taxonomy): domain Eukaryota; kingdom Metazoa; phylum Arthropoda; class Malacostraca; order Decapoda; family Palaemonidae; genus Macrobrachium; species Macrobrachium rosenbergii. The sequence goes on along the minus strand of NC_089752.1, from coordinate 11,935,588 downwards.
CAAAGCGTGTGACTCAGAGAAAGTAAATACGCAATATAATGAATATCAAAAACATGTAGCACATAACAGTTCCTATTACTGATCAACACAGAACCAGGAAATACACTGACAGACGAAGAAGGATAAAATATCCTTACAGCCTCCGTTCAAGAGCTAATACACATTATGCCCCGCTTATACAACGCTCCCCAAAGCAATAATCTACCCGAATTCAACAGCCCGAAGGAAACCAGGTATGGAACGGACTGAGCTGGTTATTATCAATACCCTATTATATCACTCGCTGGCTGAAATACATCAACTGTCTACAACATCAAAGGGAGGGGGGTTTACGGTATGCCATTATTATTAAGTGAACAATTATATCGGGTTTAACGACCATGATGATTTCACTAAGACTAATAAACTTACATATATACTCGTATATATATATATATATATATATATATATATATATATATATATATATATATATATATATATATATATATACTATATATATATATATATATATATATATATTATAAAGGACCTCTCATTCAAACTGGATGGTATCTAACGGAGTATTTATTCAGAAAAGTTACAAGCTTTCTTGGACAATAGTTTCAAGACATTATGTATCCGTACACTGCACGGATACTTGATAATGGACTGTTTGTCCAAGAACGCTTGTAACTTTTTCCTCGATAACACTAATAGATACCATCCAATTGAAAGCAGGTCCTTTAGTAATTCTACTGATGCACAGAACAATTTGTGTATGTGATAAAAGTTAATATATATATATATATATATATATATATATATATATATATATATATATATATATATATATATATATATGTTGCTATACAGTATATGACATCACGGGTTAATGCGTCCCCTGTAGTCCTGAGTTCCTGTCCTTCGTTGGTTCAAGCCACAGGACAGCATTGTAATATCAACTAAAAATTCCCCTTCAGTAAATATATATGCAAAATATATTATTTCCGAGGTAAGTGAATTGGATATTAGGACGTTTTTAGAAGCTTAATGCTTATATATATATATATATATATATATATATATATATATATATATATATATATATATATATATATATATATATATATATATATATATATATATACATATACATACACAGTATATACACACATACATATATATATATATATATATATATATATATATATATATATATATATATATATATATATATATAAAATGGATACAATGCAGTTGCAAATCCTATGCTCTAAAACTTCAGGAAGAAAGACTACTGACTATCCTTCTCGTTTCTTTAGACACTAGATGAAGCTACGAGAGTTTCTATGCATCCCACATCACTATTCTGTCAACTAACGAAAAACACTCCTAAAGTACGAATAACGGAACATCCACATCAAAGTGCTTAAATTATGATGATACTAGACAGCATCTGTTGAAACAGAGATTATTACAAATTCAAAGCATACTTCAGACGGTTCCAGTATACGCCAGGATACTGAAGTATGACTAAACATATCGATGTATACTACGTTAAAGTATGCTTAAAAATACTAAAGCGTACTTCAAGATATCAAATGCATCCTGTGCCGATTCACCTCGGCAACCAATGACAGCACAAAATCAGTTTTGTTTGTTTGTTTTGTTAGAAAATGTTTCACCATTCAATTTTTTTATCATCTAGTCTAAGGCCTATTACGACCCCTTACTTTTCAGGAAATGTCATTTACCAAGGAAAATGGGCTATATATACTGTATATTGTTACTGCAATTTCATGTTATCTTTTTATATATCAAAATTATTTATGTTAAACGTTAGCTTTTGAAAATATAGTGTTTTAGTAAGGAGATAATATATTTCAATTTGAAAATGTTTTGTAGTGCTTATAAAAATAAATGAAAATAAGAGGCACATGATATTTTCTAATTCCTTGACATTTTTTTTAAATGGGGGCGTCATTAGGAAAATAACATCAATGATCAAATAAGAGAAAATTTCCATGAATGAGTAGAAAACTTCGGCAAAATATGAATATTCATGCACCTCTGTGATATCATCTAGTAAGGAATAAAAGACATTAAAGAGGATAAAAAATTTTAAGCTATAGAAAATATACAGCAAGCAACGAATGGACACGTAAATGATACTACAATTCAGTTTAACGAAGCTTCTTAAAATAATTAAACCAAACTTTTGTCTGTAAGCAAGATTTTCAACTGGTTGTATGGGATGACAATCACATAATAATAATAATAATAATAATAATAATAATAATAATAATAATAATAATAATAACAACGCGTTAAAAGCAGATTTTTTAGTTAAAAAATGTAGAGCAATGGAAAACTTTCTCCACAAAATATGAATAGCAACATTGTATCCTGCAATTCAAAAAATGGTCTTGAACATGAAGATATGACAAGAAACTATTCATCACAATGATGGATAAAAGAAAACATCTTCCTTTGTGCAAAACCGCGAAAGGGTTGGGGCTTTCAGAGAACGGCATTCGATAGTCGGCATCAGCTTCAATCGAAAAACTACGGGGCTTCAGGAAACTCGACATATCGGAGACGGATATGGCAGCGTCGTTCATCATACAGGCTGCACGATGTAGGGAAAAGTGCACAAGCACACGGCTCGGAATAACGATGCAGCAAATGTCACAAGCTTTAAAAACTGATCATGAAATGTTTCTATTTGTTCGAAAGAAGGAAATAGAGGTATAGCATACTCAGCGATTCCCAACCTCGGTTCTGCAGACCATTGTCAAGGGTTCCGCAAGAAATCGTGAAATAAATATGTATAACAAATATCGGTGATGTATATTTATACAGGTCGAATAGCAATGGCCTGAATTTTATTTTCAGCCAGCCAGCCAGCAGCGCTTTGACTTTGCAAGTTGAATAAATAAATATGTATGTGTGTGCGTGTTTTGTAGATAGAGGTTCCATAGGATATGAAAAATTATTTCAGGGGTTCCTCGAGGGTATAAAGGTTGGGATTCACTGGTATTCATTATTTTTCAAAGTGGTATATTCTCTGTCAATCCCTATGACTTATTACTACTAGCTAAAAGAAAATACATTTTATTATGCACATATATATATATATATATATATATATATATATATATATATATATATATATAATATATATACACAGATATATATATATATATATATATATATATATATATATATATATATATATATATATATATATACATATATATAATATACATACATATATACATATATATATATATATATATATATATATATATATATATATATATATATATATATATATATATATATATAATTAGAATCAGCACTGAAATATAGAAGCAATGGATATGGTAGCATCATTCGCAATAAAAGATGTTTAACAATCTTTTTTGAGAATTTAACACATTACAGTTACGAGCCTCATCATTTACGCTAAAAAATTCAACTTATAATGTTATTCTTACATTTAATGGGAATGCATTACTTGACTGCAACAAATACCACGAGTTTATATTTATGTAGATTTTGTGAACAGATATTGATAGAATGAAACCAGTTTTACTTTATATATCGCAGACAATCAAAGTAACAGAGAATTTTTTTTAGCACACCAGAGGTGTTAAAGATGATATAATTTTCTACTGTAGCCAATGATCAGCAGTTATGTACCAAATTATTTCAAGATATATCATAAAAACAACATATTTTTGCTTAATAAAACACTAAAACAGCTGTAATAAGGTGATTAAAGGTGATTTCATATGATGTCCTTTGCCCGGTACTATGACCTATAATGTAATTACTTATACAGATTAAGTAAGGGTAAAATTTACGTATTTTTCTAACTATGCTGTGTGCACGCGGTGAATCAGTTTTACAAATAAATAGAGAAAAAGACAGTATAGCTGTTATTCAAAACACACTCACACTCGACAGTAAAAACAACTTAAATAACATAAAGATTTTTCTCGGACGAAAGACCATTTCAACGTTGATTTTACTTCACTCTTGCAAAAGAATTCTCGCCTTTCCATTACTGGTGTTCTTTTTATCCTACTGGTTTTTGGACCCTTCGCGTAATACTCCAAAAGTTGAAAGGTAATTTATTACATCAGCATAATTTCGATTTTAAAGTGCCAATTCACCAGTCCTGATTCCGAGAAATTCTCAGTTCCAGGAAAACAAATTCACGGGGTTTTTATGCATTCAAGCGTAATGATTTTTTCCCCTAGCGACCCAGTCAACACAAAGCTTTGTGCAAAACAAAAGTATGATTATGCTCTCACTACTTCTTATTTTCTAATTACCTGCTTTTCATGACATGTCTTTCTGGCTGCTTGCCTGCTTTGTGCAACATGTATATGTATATACATATATATGTATATATATACACACATATATATACTGTATGTGTGTGAATGTCTGTATGTATATATAGAGTATACATACATAAATATGTATATGTGTGTATATATATGCACATATAATACATATATATATATATATATATATATATATATATATATATATATATATATATATATATATATATATGAACTGTAAACTGCATTAGTAAATCCCCAAGTGATTAAAATGAGGCCAATTTAGAGATAAAGAAATGAACACAGCCTTAATGGAAAAAAGTATTCTAAAGCATAACGAAATCCAAATAATCAATGGAACGGGCAGTCTGTTGATACTACTTTAGTGCAAGAGTTTATCATAGTATTTTCAATACCCACTTCACTTGATTACGAAATATCATAAAAGCAGAAACCATCCTTACATATAACGTTGTATTACAAACGAGAAGGTCATGGAAATGTTATTGGTGCCATCTCTGTATGTCAGGTTCATCCTGATCTTCCATCCTACGAAGAAATACGCCCAAATAAAGCTACACATTTCACCTGAATATAACAGCGTTGCAAAAGAGCAGTCCAATGTATAAAGCTGCTATTTCTCTAAAACTCCTAGCAACTGCTGAACGTAAAAGTTGTCTGAAAGCAAAAAGTGCCAAATGAAGGAAAATTTAAGGGAAGCACGGTTGGGTGAAACATTTGCAAAGTGAAAGAAAAACAATAGCTACTGACAACAGAAATTTGTAGGGGAACTTCACCGATTGAATGTCCCTGTTAAACTTTATATTACAACATCACTTCTAAATTCTTAACTGATCTGCCCAGCAACACAACCATCCTTTCCGCTTTTCCTAGATTTTCTTCATGTTGTTCAGAGAAGGTTGAAAATAATGGATACATACTAACGAAGAGTATTTTCTCATTCTCGCTCTAACAAGCCTGATTTATGAGAAATGTCCTAATTTTTTTTTATTTTCGTGATAAACAGAAAAGCCTTTCAGAGTATGTTTTACGCATATTAAATGAATTCGCTAGATTGTGTCACTGATAAAGTGAATATATAATTCAGTGCAGACTTACAAAAGAACCAACTTTTTGAGTTATTTAATTATGATGAAATGATCTTGATAATCTACAATGAGATGCCAGGTGCATGGTAACATGAATAGATAACGAATATTCTTCGTATTATTTTAAAGTAATGTGGCACTATCGCATGGGATGTTGTCCTCTAAAGCATCTTGTTAAAAAATTCAAATGCATTTGTTAAAAATATAAAAAGAAAAATACGAATTCGAAAAAATCAGGGTAATATACAAAAAATCATATGCTATTTCTATGAATGCATTTTTTTGAGATAAAAACAGCTGTTATTATACTTCACTAATAAACTGAAATGAACAAAATGAACATGTGAAAACGGCGGGAATGTGGTTAAAGTGTTGATTTTAGTATTCAATTTAGTCATTAATTTATTTCTTATATTCTAAATTATTTAAGACCACATTTTCTTTATCAAATCATGTTCAAGCATTTCATTTTTTCTTAGCGAAGCAGGTTGACAATCATCTCCTCATTACCCGACGCTAATTGATATCCACTAATTCTATTCTCTGTTCCCCTCTTCATATTCAGGGAGGAAAGCAGTCGTTTGGGAAGAACGAAAAAAAAAAAGAAAAGCAAGAATTCGAATATATTAAACTGCAACGACTTCATTTTCATACAGAGAACCGCTATCCTGGTATGCCACGGGAACGATTTTCATTAATACAACGATAATTCTAGAGAAGCCATTAAGCATGCAGTTCATGAAGACATAAAGCAAGAGCCATTCATATTATCTTATTGCGCTTCCTGTTGTTTGGAATGGCTTACCTCTCTCGAACGACCGACGACCAAATTTACATCTTACCATGATAGAGATATGGGTAATAGCGACAGGATTTGTTCGAAAGCTCACTCGCACGCACGCATGCACGCACACGCACACACACATATATATAAATTATATATATATATATATATATATATATATATATATATATATATATATATATATATATATATATATATATACATACATACATACATACATACATACATACAAATTTTAAAATCATCCACCTATTACCTAATGTCTAGATTCATCCTTTTGCTATATATCACAATTGTAAATTATTTCCGAAAGGTTTTAATGATAATCCAGCAACACAAGCTCAAGATATGCTTAGCTACAAGGTAACAGTACCAAGAACTTTAATAACAAGCGTATCATTCTGGAGAAGGAAAAAAGAAATCAGAAACATCATCGCAGCGCAAATGACATGACAGTACCTGGAAAGAGGGCACATTGATCAGGAGCCTAAAGGTTCATACTCTGTCTGTTTTTCCGATAAACTGTCTTTGGCTTGACGAAAGAGGTGAACGTAAATGAAGGACTAACGTTTTTCGATATATATTTACATACAGAGGAAAGCCATTTTCTAACTAGTAAGATGTCTAAGTGACAGAGGAGAGTCCGTGCAGAGCCATACAAAATAGCGATCTTGTATATCTAAGTGATTTTTCAAGGTGCTTTCCATTCACTTCAATACTGACTTCACTTCGTTCGCAGTGAATAGCCTGAGAAAATAAAATCCTAAAATCCTGAGAAAATAAAATCCACTCTATTGTAAAGCCAACCGTAATGACCAGCGCCCTAAACATTCTAACTGTCACAGATTGCCCTTACCCACTTATCACTCTGTTGTAAAGCTGCATTTAAAAAAAAATAAATTTTAAAATATTTTTTTAATTACAGATAACTCTGTCTAGGACAGAATGTGTCGGTATGCGGTTCGTTTTCTTTTTCTTTATGGCTTGTTTCAAGAAAAAAAAAAAATTACTGACGAACGTTGGCTGTTTCCCAATAATATTGCTATTTCACGTTTATTTAACGGCATCAATCGTCAGGTTTACATAAAGCTCTTAGCATACGTAAGTCAATGAAATATTATCCATTTCTGCACTGTGTATATTGTCCGTTTATATCTCCTGCCTTGAGACGAAACATATGGCAACAAATAACAGTTACTACACCGTAATGCATTTCACTGCTTGAAAAGTATGTGATTTCAAGATAATAATCAAATAAAGAACAAGAAATAAGAACTGAGTAAAGGGAGCATTAGAATTACTAATACTATGAGTTTCATGACCGTCATTCACGTTTCACCTCAGTAACCAGCTGTAGGAGGAATGCCATGGCAGATTTAAAAGTAAAACTTCTCAAAATTACCATAAATTACGTCCAATAGATGTTAAATATTATATAATTCTGAAATAATAAATAAGGTATCAAATTGATCAGCACTTTTAACTGAATCAATTCTGATAAATAAAACTCCAGTAAAAAGGGGCTGGCGTGAATGAGAAACATATAATGGGTAAAATCTAAATATATAAATATGTCTTTTCCAGGAAACAGACTGACCTTACGAAGAAAATGAAACCTGTAAGTCTTCTGTTTACCAACAAACTAACTTTCGTCCACGAAATAGTTTGGCATAGCAATCAGAAGGAAAACTGCAGCATCTCCCGACTTTCAAACCTGAACAAACATCACAAAGAGGGTTTACGGTTTTCTCGCTCAACTGAATATTCACACAAAAAAAGTAAGTTGAACTCTACATTTTCATGTTCCTTTTCCTCCACATATCCTCCTATTTCCTCTGCAGTCTTCCTCTTCTCACCTCTCCTTTCCACAGCGAGCGCTCAACTTTTGGATTCAGGACGAAAAATCTTCTCGGATAGCCAAAAGCAGACAAGCGCACTACCTAATAAATGTGGACGCTTACACTGATGTAGTAACTCAATTCTCAAGGACTTTAACCTCGCCGAACCAACCGTTGGGAAAACAGTGTCACAAGGACGGAAAACAACTTCGGAGGGGAAATTATGGATTGGAAAGCTACCTCGGGTTAATAGGAAACCCAAATTATTGTTATCACTATATATATATATATATATATATATATATATATATATAGAGTATATATATATATATATATATATATATATTATATCAATTTCCTTGGCTGCCTTTCTGTCTGTGTGTGGCTGCGTGTCTGTGTGTGTATCCCCTCCCCCTTTCTTTTCCCCTCCCCTAATGCAGGTGGTTCATAGTCACCACATGATGTTAATTAAACACTTCATAAATTCTAAAGGTCAAACAAGTTATATTTATAAGAGAGAGAGAGAGAGAGAGAGAGAGAGAGAGAGAGAATTATTCCGAATGAACTCATTAATTCTGCCTCTAATAAGTCTTATTAAAACATCAACATTTGAACAATGAAATTTGTCTTTTTTTATTACTACAATCTTTGCATTGACGTATTCTGAAATTTCATTTTGTTTTGCTATAAAAGTTAGCTGCGTCTTCAGGCAAAGATCAGTATCATCTTTAGCAGGCGAATCTCAAAAGAAGCAGTGTACTTCATGATGCCTTGGGGAGTACCCATCGAGGATTTAACTAGCTCAGATTCATTGAATCTGTTGGAAGAGAAACGCCAAACACTTGCTCGGAGCATTTTGAGACGCTCTCCAAAATACGCTAAAACACAAAGAAGATTTGAATCCTTCCGTTGGCTGGGCGAGAATTTGTCCTCCCTAAGAAACACTTGGAATGGAGCACTCAACAAGGCTGAAGGCCTCAACGAAGCAATGAGAGAATTCGGCGTGACAGCGAAATTCGAAGAGGAGATCTTGATACTTCGCCGGAACTTCGACCCCTTGAATAAGGAACTGGAGCAGATTGTTCCCTTGCTAATGATGGTGGACGATCCCTTAGCTCATCTTCATCTCCAAAGAAAACTCCTCATGAAGAGGAAATAAGGGCAAAATCTATCGATGAGCTAGCACACATAATAGAAAGTCTGTGGAAAGACTTAACACTAGTAAGATGTGTACTGGAAAGACTGAGTGATGTAAGAAAAAAAAAGAAAAAAATATATATATATCTCTCAAACCTTCGGGATTTTCCTTGAGAACATTTTGGAATCCTTCAGTCTCCGGCTCCTGGAAGGACGAGAGAAATGCCATTCGCGCATGCGCCCGACTCCAAAGTCTCCAGGAACAATCTCCAAAATGCTTCAAATCATCTCGAAGCCTTTGGAGAAAGCAAGTATCATATTTGAAAAGCTAGGTAAGAGAAAGCAAAGAGTATGGCGAAGGGTTTGGATATCACTGCAGATCATTCAAAAGGAGATAAAGAATCTAAAGCAGAACCTCCTAAAATGGACTTCATTAAGACAATGGAAATGGAAATTCTGAAGAGGACTGAGAAAACAAGAAGAAGAAAGCCCTCCACAGGATGGAGTCCAAAAGCCCTCTAAGGACAGGGGTGAGGCCCAAAAAGCCCCCAAGGCTCGCCAGTCTCTTGAGAACCCCCTTGAAGAAGAGGAGTCGACCAGAGGCTGCTTCCTCGGAGGAAGGCAGGTATCCCCTGCCAGGCTGGGAAGCAGGCCTGGAGAGGAGCCCAAAGCCTTTAAGGATGAGAAGACTCAGCCCAAGGCTCGCCAGCCTCTTGCGGGCAACCTTGAAGAAAGAGCCTGTTGGGGCTGCTTCCTCAGGAGGAAGGCAGGTATCCTGCCAGGCTGGGGAAGCGGGCTTGGAGATGGCCCAAGAACTTCAAGGATGAGGCCCAAAAAGGCCCCAAGGCTCACCTGTCTCTTGAGGGCAGCCTAGGAGGGAAGGGACCGACCCAGAGGCTGCTTCCTCAGAGGAAGGCAGGTATCCTGCCAGGCCCCAGTAGGGAAACAGGCCTGGAGAGGTCCCAAGAACTTCAAGGATGAGGTTCAAATGCCCCCAAGGCTTGCCAGTCTCTAGAGGGCAGCCTTGAAGGAAAGGGTCCGACCCAGAGGCTGCTTCCTCAGATGAAGGCAGGTATCCTGCCGGGATGGGGAAGTGGGCCTGGAGAGGTCCGAGGAACTTCAAGGATGAGGCTCAAACGCCCCCAAGGCAACCTTGAAGGAAAGGGTCCGACCCAGAGGCTGCTTCCTCAGGGGAAGGCAGGTATCCTGCCATGAAGAGGAAGAGGGCCTGGAGAGGTCCCAAGAACTTCAAGGATAAGGCTCAAACGCTCCCCAGGCACCCTGGAAGGAAAGGGTCCGACCAAGAGGCTGCTTCCTCGGAGGAAGGCAGGTATCCTGCCAGGCTGGGGAAGCAGGCCTGGAAAGGGCCCAAGAACATCAAGGAGTGAGGTCCAAAAGACACCAGGGTCCACCAGTCTCTTGAGGGCAGACTTGAAGAGAAGGGTCTGACCCAGAGGCTGCTTCCCCGGAGGAAGGCAGGTTCCTGCCAGTCTGGGGAAGCGGGCCTGGAGAGGGGTCCAAAAACTTCAAGAATGAGGCCTAAAAGCCCCAAAGGCTTGCCAGTCTCTTGAGGCCAGCCTTCAAGGAAAGGGTCTGACCCAGAGGCTGCTTCCTCGGAGGAAGGCAGGTATCCTGCCAGGCTGAGGAAGTGGGCCTGGAGAACTTCAAGGATGAGGTCCAAGAGCCCCCAGGCTCACCAGTCTCTTGAGAGCAGCCTTGAAGGGAAGGGTCCAACCCAGAAGCTGCTTCTTCAGAGGAGGACAGGTATCCTGCCAGACTCGGGAAGTGGCCATGGAGACGGCCCAAGAACCTCAAGGATGAGGCCCAAAAGGCCCCAGGGCTCACCAGTCTCTTAAATTAAGGGCAGCCTTGATGGGAAGGGTCAGACCCAGGGGCTGCTTCCTTGAAGGAAGGAAGGTATCCTGCCAGGATGGGGGAGGTGGGCCTGGAGATAGCCGAAGAACTTCAAGGATGAGGCCCAAAAGCCCCCAAGGCTTTTGAGGGCACCATTAAAGGGAAGGGTCCGACACAGAGGCTACTTCTTCGGAGGAAGGCAGTATCCTGCCAGGCTGGAGAAGAGGGCCTGGAGAGGACCCCAAAACATCAAGGACGAGGCACAAAAGCCCCCAATGCTTGCCAGTTTCTTGAGGGCAGCCTTTACAGGTGCCCTCAAGAAACTTGGGGGCTTTTGGGTCCCATCCTTTAGGTGCTTGGGCCCTCTCCAGGCCCACCTCCACCATCCTGGCAGGATACCTTCCTTCCTCCAAGGGATCAGCCCCTGGGTCTGACCCTTCCCATTAAGGCTGCCCTTAATTTAAGAGACTGGTGAGCCTTGGGGCCTTTTGGACCTCACCCTTGAAGGTCTTGGGCCGTCTCTATGGCCACTTCCCCAATTTGGCAGGATACCTGTCCTCCTCTGAAGAAGCAGCTTCTGGGTTGGACCCTTCCCTTCAAGGCTGCTCTCAAGAGACTGGTGAGCCTCTGGGGCTTTTGGACCTCCTCCTTGAAGTTCTTGGCACCTCTCCAGGCCCGCTTCCCCAGCCTGGCAGGATACCTGCCATCCTCCGAGGAAGCAGCCTCTGGGTCGGACCCTTCCCTTCAAAGGTGCCCTCAAGAGACTGGCGAGCCTTGTGGCCTTTTGGGCCCAATCCTTGGGGTGCTTTGGCCCTCTCCAGGCCTGCTTCCCGAGCCTGGTAGGATACCTTCCTTCCTGCGAGGAAGCAGCCTCTGGGTCAGACCCTTCCCTTCAAGGCTGCCCGCAAGAGACTGGTGAGCCTTGGGGGCTTTTGGGCCTCACCTTTTAAGTTCTTGGGCCCTCTCCAGGCCTGCTTCCCCAGCCTGGCAGGATACCTGCCTTCCTCCAAGGAAGAAGTCTCTGGGTCGGACCCTTCCACTCAAAGGGTGCCCTCAAGAGACTGGCGAGCCTTGCAGGTTTTTGGGCCTCACCCTTGACGCTCTTGGGCCCACTCCAGGCCCACCTCCCCATCCTGGCAGGATACCTGCCTTCCTCCGAGGAAGCAGCCTCTAGGTCAGACCCTTCCCTTCAAGGCTGCCCTCAGCAGACTGGTGAGCACTGGGGGTTTTTGGACTTCCTCCTTGAAGTTCTTGGACCCTCTCAGGCCCACTTCCCCATCCTGGCAGGATCCTGCCTTCCTCCGAGGAAGCAGCCTCTTGGTCATACCCTTCCCTTCAAGGGTGCCCTCAAGAGACTGATGAGCCTTGGAGGCTTTTGGGCCTTATTCTTGAGATGCTTGGGCCCTCTCCAGGCCCGTTTCCACAGCCTGGCAGGATACATGCCTTCCTCCGAGGGAGCAGCCTCTGGGTCGGACCCTTTCCTTCAAGGCTAGCCTGAAGAGACTGGTGGGCCTTGGGGGCTTTTGGGCCTCATCCTTGAAGTTCTTGGGCCCTCTCCAGGCCCACCTCCCCATCCTGGCAGGATACCTGCCTTCCTCTAAGGAAGCATTCTCTGGGTCGGACCCTTCCCATCAAGGCTGCCCTCAAGAGACTGGCAAGCCTTTGGGGTTTTTGGACCTCATCCTCAAAGTCCTTGGGAAGGTTCAGACCCACAAGCTGCTTCCTTGGAGGAAGGCAGGTATCCTGCCAGGGTGGGGAAGAGGGTCTGGAAAGGGCCCAAGAACTTCATGGATGTGGTCCTGAAGTCTCCAAGGCTCGCCAGTCACTTGAGGGAAGCCATGAAGGGAAGGGTCTGACTCAGAGGCTGCTTCCTCGCAGGAAGGCAGGTATCCTGCCAGGCTAGGGAAGCTTGGCCTAGAGTGGGCCCAAGAACTTCAAGGATGAAGTCCAAAAGCCCCCAAGGCTCGCCAGTCTCTTGAGGGCAGCCTTGAAGGGAAGGGTCCGACCCAGAAGCTGCTTCTTCAGAGGGAGGCAGGTATCCTGCCAGGCTTAGGAAGTAGGCCTTGAGAAGGCCCGAGAACTTCAAGGATGAGGCCCAAAAGGTTCCTACCCAGAGGCTGCTTCCTCGGAGGAAGGCAAGTATCCTGCCTTTGTGGGGAAGAGGGCCTGATGAGGGCCCAAGAACTTCAAGGATGAGGTCCTGAAGTCTCCAAGGCTCGTCAGTCACTTGAGGGAAGCCCTGAAGGGAAGGGTCCAACCCAGAGGCCGCTTCCTCTGAGAAAGCAGGCATCCTGCCAGGTGAGGGCCAAAGGCTCCTTAAGGAGGCCAGTTCATTGAGGGCACCCTTGAAGGGGCGTGTCCTCCCCAGAAGAGGAAGGCAGGATTCCTTGGAAGATCTGATAAGAAAATCATTACAGCTTGATTTCCCATCAATAGAATGCTCTTTATTACTCTATTTCTGTTTTCTACATGATTAAAATATTTTTTTAATTTTTGTATTGTATTCTGCATCACACAGTTTGTATCATAATTCTCCCATGCAGAGATCTCATTCAGGGGAAAGTGAATTTCGTATTATTGCTATCAGTCTGTGTAGCGCTGGTTTAGTGCCGCAACCTTGGGAACTTGAGAATTCGTTTCTTCTCAGAGTTCAATGATGAATAGGGTAATTATCGTCCTTCCTGGGATCCCGGAGAGGATATTTTTAAGTTCGTGGAGGAAGCTGGTTTCTTGAAAATTTATAACGTGTCGTCAATTTATTTTCACCATTTTATCAATTTCTTGGAAATTTTATGATTTTTATTCCCTTGAGGGCTTATTATTTCATTATTTATTAATGGCGATGATGACTACAGGTATTTCAACTTTGGTTGGTATGAGGTCAATGAAACACCCGAAGAGAAGTCCTTAAGATGAAGGACCCAGTTCACGACCCTCCACACAATTAATTACCAGGTATATAACTAAATCAATTCACTCGCGTGGTATCATATCCTGACGCTTTCACTTGCAAGGTGTGTGTGCCGTGATCACTAGCCCTTTCACCGGATAAACAAATTCCTCTCTTAGAGCGTGCATTATTGTAAGAACAACACTAAAAGAATTACATAATTTATGAGACTCAAATTGCAGATTTTCCGTCATGTTCGTTACTCTGATGAAAAATAATTATTCACCGAAAGAAATCAAAATTACAGTTTCCATGATCTGACCTCGCAATATAAATGCAGTCGTAATACGATTATTCGACTTGAATAAACATAATCGCAGTTTTTTTCAAGACTCGAAGTTCTTTATTTTTGCGCACTTGCATTCTCCCTGAAGAGGATTCCGCTATTTCCAAGGAAGCACCACCTCCGATTCCTTTCATCAATCTGCTTATTGTTCGGCCATCTTTCTCGCTAAGGAAAATAAATGATGTCGGGTAAGGCAAATGGATGATAGAGAGATCCCCAGCAAATCCAAGCACTATTTTTTGCACTCCATTACTGGATGACGACTCCTCGGGAAGTAGGATTTCAGAATAGTTGCTGGATAATGTAATTCGTCGGGCTTCGTGTTTAGAGATTCATATAAAGGAAAACGTAAATTCAAAGAAACATTCAATCTACTTAATGTACCCATATTAGACCTCGATCCATTTGCCATAATGAGGAAAAGAGAAAAATAATTCTACGTACAGTTCATCATCAGACTATTTCGGCAATTTTTTCATCGAAAGAAGAGAATTCCACAAAAAATATGACGTACAGGGCAGTTTTTTTTAAATTATTGCAACAAAATTGTTGCAAAACTATTTTGTGCGAAATGCAGCGGCCATAAATAGCACTTCGTTTGTATCCTACACTGTTTATAAAGACATATTTTTCCCTTGCTGGCAATGAGCAATGCCAAACAAAACGGAATTTTATCTTTTGACTACTGAATTGATAAATTCGTTCAGTAAAACTTTTAACAGCCTAGCCTTACGGTTGCTTTTTATACCAACCTAAATACCTCAGCAACTTTACGTCAACTTAAAACACAATCGCTAATAAACTTTTTTGTACTTATGAAAGTCTGTCGTGTTTCCCAAGACGTTGGTGACCATAGGCTTCTGTATTTATTTCTTGCCAACAGTACCATCCAATTCTCCTCATTCCTACTGTTATTACTGTGATTATTGCACGACAAAATAGGACCCTTCTTGCATGCATTTTTTTAAAGGATATTTTCATAGCATTGCAAAGTTCTTTACCATTGGAGGTCTACTGACACCTTTATTTAAGCTCCAATTATAAAGTTTTTTAAACATTTTAATTTAATTAACAAAATATAAAAAAAATATGAATACAAATAAATTCTTCAGGCCAGCTCTGTGAGAGTTGATAATCAGCTTAGTGGTCTGGTAAAACTATTTTGATGATGATGATAATAATAGTAATAACGTCTTTCGGGATCTCATCAAACGTCCATATCCGTTAATACTGAGATACTTCCGTAAAGGATTCCCTGGAGGCGGGGGGATCAAGGTTACAGGTAAATTTAGTCGGTGGAACACATAAACAACAGCATTATTGCTCCTCTCATCACTTCCAAAGGGCCAGTTTCCAGTAAGAAATTAATTCGTGTCGATCTTGTCCAACTTACAAAGAGAATTGCTCCCAACTACTGCTCCCACTGATATGATTATACATACGCTCAATCATATTATTCCATCTGAATAATATTTTACAATTACCGTTGTTTATAAATTATGTAAACAACAAACCCAAGGAAATCTACACCCACAAAAGAAAAAGTACGAAATCTAGTAAAGCAAACCACCATGAAATTTCCTGGTCATAAAGGTGTTGCAAAAACGAGGGAAAAACTAGATGATGAGAACTATGACCTTGTGTTACACTTCAACAAAAAATCATCAGGTGTAACAAATTCACCAACAGGACCACAGACAAGAACAATGAAACAAAACGGAGAGGTAAACGTTATGAAATGTGAGAATTGCCACTTTTCTTATGTCGGAGAAACAGGAGAATTGAAAATGGTAATTTACTATTGTAAAAGAAACGTCGTTTTGTCAAAGGAAAAACCGAAAATAAATTTGTTTCATTTTCCGAAATATGAATATTCTTTCTTTCCCGTTAGTCTTCAGAAACTTTTATCTAACCTGCCTGCCGTTACTTTTATAAGTAAATAAGAAATATTTCTTAAGTTGAACTTTATGTGTAACTAGTGCCTCTTTTAATTTCATATGTTTGTTTAGGCCAAAACATTAAGCATGGTGTATTTATATTCTTGCTAGAAAAGAAATAACAAGGTGTAGGTAATCTGTGATAATGTCCTACAAAGAAAGAAATATATGGAAGTCAGCCAAAAATATGATTTGTAGAACAGGTGAGAGAGAGAGAGAGAGAGAGAGAGAGAGAGAGAGAGAGAGAGAGAGAGAGAGAGAGAGAGAGAGAGAGAGAGAGAGAATTAACTGCTGAGAAATTTTTTCGGCAATGTCCCCCTTTTACGATTTTAACAACAATTCGCTCCGATGTCGCAAGGCCAATGAATATAAGTGGACAGCAGTCCGCCGGTCTGATGAGCTCAATTATTTCGCCATGGCTGCGACTGTGTTGCGATACATACAAGGCTAGTATGATTTAATATAAGACTGTTACGATACCGGTACGTTTTGGCTAGAATCTTTTACAAACAATCACATGTGACAAATTACGACGGTCCAAGAAAACCTTACGACTCGTCTCAACAATGACAAAGGTATGAGTTCTATTCTTACCAGATAAATAACTAAAATGTGGGTAAAGGTTACTCATGAGAGAGAGAGAGAGAGAGAGAGAGAGAGAGAGAGAGAGAGAGAGAGAGAGAGAGAGAGAGAGAGAGATTTATTGACGTACTCCAACAAATTCTCACAACGACTCACAAGGATTTTTTACAAGGCCGTGATGGGGTTGCTTTTCTAGATATAAATTCCTAGCCGTTTTTCATTATAAATAAATTAACATAAAACATTTTCTTAACCAAATACAATTACTGCTTCTAAAATAGAAGCCTTTACAGATCAGGGTCTCAGGTTATCCAGATATTTCATCACAAGCCCTTGGACAGTCACGACCACTTATGTTGTCAAACTTGTCTCATTCTAACTGTCTGATATTTGCATCTGTTAAGGAAACAAACACAATACCAAATCACAAATACCTACGTTGAATGTCAATAACCTTTATGTATGTATGTATGTATGTATGTATGTATATATATATATATATATATATATATATATATATATATATATATATATATATATATATATATATATATATATATATATATATATATATATATATATATATATATTAAGAGACCAACCCGGCACTGCCGGGAAAACTTTGAATAACAACCTATAAACTCTCTCTCTCTCTCTCTCTCTCTCTCTCTCTCTCTCTCTCTCTCTCTCTCTCTCTCTCTCTCTCTCTCTCTTAGTGTCAGTTTCGTGACAGTTTGCTGCTGTATTTCATCTGGGAAGTATCTCATATGCTCCGATCAGAATATGAATAAATTATGTATGGGCATTATTCATTTCACTGTTAGACCCTTCAACGCTATTTGTAGGCCATTACATGTCCAAATAGTACTAAAAAATTTGAACCAATATTTCCTTGCAATACAGACAATTTGTTATATGCCTAGGCCAATGATGTCTTTTTTATGTTACTATAATGAAAGTGAACTTCACTGTCCATTTCATAAAAAAAAAACTGAACCAACCCCTCAGTTCTAATTTAAACTCATTTATTAATATTGTATGAGAACAGACGTCATTTTTTAAGAAGAAATATTTAGTCTATACTCTGTTATGCCTTTTTACTTCTTTCCTGTTATTAAGTAAGTTGCTGCAACAGTTTCATATTAAGAAAAAAAGTGGTAAAGCACTTTCCTTTACGGCTCACTTCAATTCGTGATATGTATTCTATATATTGGTTTTCGGGTCTTTTTAAGATTGCATAATAAATTACAACTCATTGTCTTTACAGTGACATAAAATTCCTTACAGTAGAATGAAGTCTAAAGTTACATGGATCATTAGGAAAAATTACCACTATGCATGTCCGTACGGCATCTATAAACTCGGTCAATTCGTACCCTTGGTAATAAGATAATCATGAATCAAACAAAATCTTTCCCTTCTTGGAGGAATTTTAGGCAACCAGTTATTTATTGTTTTGAATAAATGCGCTTTGATAAAAGATAGAAATGAATATATATCTTTCTAATATATGACCATAACCAATAATTTTATTTTCCTAAATGACGGGAATACTATTCCTTACTGAGTATGACTACATCAGCAAAAGGTACGAATTGTCATGTTGTCTAAACTGTGAGCACTTCGATGCTCGTCGAGGCGCAGTAGTTGCCATTTCTTAATTTAATCCCTACTTGCATCGTATACATTTACCCTCCATACGTGTAAATTCTCAAGTGCCTTCGGAAAAGATTTCCAAATGTAATGATCAACATTCCTGTAAAGTTTCAATCTAGAATTTTAATTCATTATCTTCCAGGGAATCAGTAATAAGCAACATGAAAAGAAACTCATCTTCTGTATGCACTGAAATGCTTTGCCAATTCGCACAATAATTAATTCCAACTGTCAACCGCTGGAATGTTCAAGAGTGATGTTTCGATTATTCCGGACCTCATTTAAACCAGCTTTATAACGAAATACGTCGCCGTAACGTCACGAAGCAGTCGCTATAGCGAATTCCAAAGGTAAGAACGAAGAAAAAGCTAATGAATTAATGAGGAAATTCGCATTTGTCGGGTTACCATAGTCTGAGGGTTTGAAGTGGGAGGAGTTTATTGATGTCACCAGAAAACTTTGAGCTTTCCACCCGAACTACTCGTGACTCTTAGAATTTTACTGAAGAAAAGGTGGACTAAAAACGAAAATTTCATTTTTTTTTGTCTGTGTTTGTATGTTTGTCACAGGGTAGGGATTTGATTATGTGTTATAAGCCTTCGTGGGGTGACATAGAGGCTGTGTGCAAAATTTTTTTCTGGGTCTGTCGAACAAATATACAAGCATTCACTTTTATATATATATATATATATATATATATATATATATATATATATATATATATATATATATATATATATATATACTACCTGACTAATCCGGTGCTGCCTGGGAAAACTTTGAATGACAGTCTACAGGCAGGGGATGGAAGGAGGGTAGGGGAAAGGAGGGATGGGAGAAGTGAGAGAGGAAGGGAAGGGGAGGGAAAGGGATGGGAAGGGGAGAGGGGGATGGGAGAGAGGGAGGGTGAGGGGAAGGAGAGGGGGAGGAAGGGAAAGGATGGAGAGGGGAGGAGGGGAGAGGAGGGAAAAAGGGAAGAGAGAAGGAGGAATTGGGAGGGGAAGGGGGAGTCGGGAGGGAAAAGGGGAGAGGAGGGTGAGGGGGTCCGTCTATCAGAAGAGAATAAAAAGCATCTCCACTGAACAAAGACAATAAATAAAAAATATTGTATTTCTACAATCTGCAGTCAGGTGTGTCTCTGTGTTTGTGTGTGTTGGGGGTGGAGGAGGTCTGTCTCCCTTGCAAAAACAGACAGGCCTACTTGGCCTTAGGTATGTAGTGAAGCGTTGTTGCCAAAACACCTGATAATTATTATTATTCCAAACCTCATTTAAACAGACTTTATACCGTAATATGCCAGCATGACACTATATATATATATATATATATATATATATATATATATATATATATATATATATATATATATATATATATATATATAAATTTCATCATTCACTGCTGATTGCCAAAATAGAGAAATTCAATTAAAACCCAATTTCCGTTAAACGGGATATAAATTGTATTGTCAACTTTGTTTCCATTATATGTGATGAAGATTTAATACCCTAGGCCTTTCTGCTTCCGCATTTAATCAACGTTTCTGCTTCATGATGGCGATGGCTTTAGGCAAACTTTAAACATGTTTCACGGCGAGTTATATCTTACTTGATAAGCGTGCGAAATTTTTATATTTGACTACCCACACAATTAGACTTCATGTATTATTGTATCTACTCTCACTGAGGAAAGATTATTAGTTTATTTGGAACAAACAGGCGTATACCAAGTTTATAGTTTCACAAAAACCCCCAAAGGATTCGTCACTAACAGACGATACATAGGAAAAAAAAATTTGCCATGAGTTTTAGTGTAATATATTTTCATACGTCACCTAAAATGAAGACAAAATTTGATGAAAATAGAGTTGCTAATTTTCAGCGGGTAAAATCTGTAGGTGCAATGAGCAATTATATGTCAGATTTCACTTCGCGGCGTGAAAAGTTGTGCAAATAACTGATAATTAATTGTCTTCCAACACTAAATATGTTGCTATCATTTGTGGGAATACAAATGTAAATCTGAATCTGGAAAATATCTGAATAATTTTTGTTAGTACTGAAGTATATTATATGTATACGAGTATATGTAAGCGCTCAAGACAATCTCCCCCTTTCATATTTCGTAACATCTTGTGAGTTCAGTCCTATGCACTGTGACTACCTTGGTGTTTCTAATCATTTCGGGTTATTTTCTGTCTCCAAGTAATTAAGAAGTCTACGCTCATTGCCAATATTGTTTTATATCTAACACAACAGCTGCATCTGCCGTAATTAAAGCTGATGTCTCAACACTGTGCCAAAGCAAACTGAACGCTAGGTGGCAGTACACTTCTGTTGAAACACCCGTGCGACAAAATTTTTGTGATAACTAGGTTGCATAGGTCTGAAATTAATGCTGACCCTCATCTCGCCAAGAAATTGGTCAGGCGTTATCAAAAATTCTAGCTCGTTCTGTCTAAGGAAAACTAAGTCACAGCCTAAGGCCAACTGTAATAAGCAGACCAAATTTAACACTGGCAACAGAACCAATCCCAACTGAACTACGACAGCTTTTCTAAGCTGAGAGATATAGGCACCAAAGCAACAATTACCCCAAAGAGGAAACCAAAGAGAGGGCGCGTGTGACCAGTATCGAAGCACCTTACGACGGAAGAAATAGATGAGGAAGAGCTAACGGTAAAAACAACAGAAATTATGATGCCGGAAGACCGTGAGAGCAACAGTTTTACAGGACTAAATCAAACGGTTTAAGGAAGAAACAGTTAGATATATTACCGCATGACTGACAAACAACAAGAAGCGTAGTGTACTCAAAATTGGCTACAACTTGTTATTCACAAAAGCCAAGGGGACTTCCTACCGTCCATATTATGTGGGCAGAATGCATGAAGCTGCTAAATAATGGGTAAACTGAAGTCTCCCTAAAGTCAAATAATAAATACGTTAGAAAAGATTTTAGCCACAAGACATCACATTCCCTATCTCGTAACAGGCATACTAATGTCACAAAAGATGCAGGCTCCACCTTTTTGATGAAGTCGAGATTAATAGTTGCAGTGAGAAATTCTGAAGTGGTCAAAGGAAGTATAACAAGGTTTTAGATAGCGAAATATTTAGGAAGATAAAACCTCAGCAGAGAAACTACTTCAGGAATGGAAGTGAAATAAAAAATATACTTAAAGTTTTTTAAACACTTATTAAAATGCACCAAAAAGTGAATAATAGTTTTTTTGAGACATCAGGATTTTCTTACAATTAATCATGTCTACAAAAATAAAAGCGTGGGTGCCAAACATGGAAGGATATGTTCCAAGAAAAGAAATATATTATCTATTTGTTGTAAAATTTCCTTCCATGCTTGGCGCCCACGCTTTTATTTTCGCAAGAAAATCCTGGTGTCTCAAAAAATTTATTTTTCACTTTTAGTGCATTTTAATAAAAGCATGTTTAAAATTTTTTATATATATATTTTTTTTATTTTATAATTTTTAGTTTTGATAGAAATTGTAACCGATTTATGATTGTAGGTAACGAAATTGATATCCGGTCGAGCCAAAGAAGGTTTGAAAAATTCTTAGAGGTCACTGTAGGGTCACTAGAGGTCACGGCTGACCTACTGATTATGTAAGGTTGTACTGTCACCGGGACTGAGTAACCATGCAAAATTTCAAGTCCATCGGACGAAGGGAACGGGTCGAAAATTGAGTTACAAGATTTGACCCAGACAAACAGACAAACAAGCAAGCTAAATAAAAGCGTATAATAAAAATAGTGATTGGTCTACAGCTCGTTAATGGATACAGATTTGGAACCAGCTTTGCTACACAACAATTCCACAATCTCACCGTCATGAGTATAATCCCGGAGAAAGCAAACGACTTCGATACTGGGCACTAGGAGCTACGTCTTACAGTAGGAAGAAAAATATGAAAGGTGTAGTATACTCAATATTGTTGCATGCATCAGAAAAGGAAAAAGATTCTACAAAAAATATACCCAGTTGTTCAAGGCAGTTTTATGTATAAAAAAAAAGAGCCGTGGTTAAACAACAATCAGTCTCTACACTCTATTGCCTTGTCCAAAGCAATGATTTCTTTAATATGGATAAAAATTATATTAAAAAAAATAGGAAAGATCAATAAAACTTGACTGAAAATAGAAGTAAAATTATTTCGGTAAAAAGGGCAGGTAACTCCCTGCATAAATAGATATTCCGGCAAGGTGATCAGCAAATAAAAGATGCATAGAGAGACAATATAAGTAGTAATATATATATATATATATATATATATATATATATATATATATATATATATATATATATATATATATATATATATATATATATATATATACATATACACACACACAAATATATATATATATACATATACACACACATATATATATATATATATATATATATATATATATATATATATATATATATATATAAACACATATGAAAGTACGAATGTATGTGTCCGTATGTGTGTATCCGGAATGGCCACAATGACCTCCTAACCCCTCTAAATCATCATACTCTTTGTCTAAGCTCATCACTATTAGCCTTAAATCCATGTAAAGAGGGCGTAAATCCTCTTGTGGGATTCGAACTTATGCACCATAAGTTTGGGTGAGGTTCACAAAACCCCTGTACCACGAATATGCATTTATGTATATTTCCGTTCATACATGCCCCCCCCCCCCACCAAAATGCTTGTTGTATTCAGATATATTTTGCTGGAACTGTAAAAGACATATCATCCAGCTCTAGTGAAATATATCTGAATTCGGCAGGTATGTGCTAGTACGTAAGTAATAGTTCAAAATGCAGAAAAATGCCTAGTCATACGTTTAAGACTATAGTCATACTTGCATATTAAATACTTTCATATTTAAACGAAATCATACTTCCTCAACAAGCCAGTGGTTGATTGATTGATTGATTATGAAATTTAGGTCTTGAAGACCAAGCGCCGGAATCCATCAGGAATATTCAGCGCCGTAATGAAGGTGAAATATAGAAATTAATGATATGATTGATAATGAATAGGTGAATGATGACATACTAGTAAATTTCAGTGTTAATATGAACGTATAAAAAGAAGAATGATATTAGATAGAACCAATAAAAAACAAGTATATATTAACCTTTCACATACAAAATATATACTTAGTTTATAAAATAAATATGACTAAAATCTTTATAAAATACACTAAAATCATATCTCATTAAAATAACCAGATTCTTTCAGATAACCCATAAGGTTATCTACCTCAACATCATCCTTTAAAACTTCTAAAACAGAGTTCCCAGTTAGTAAGTACTTTGTCCTAAGGCGACAAGTCAGCGGTTTATAGCGGGGAATAAAAGATCCATGTCAACCTTAGCATCCTGTTTAGACGAATATCGCAATCCTGCAACTAACAGCAACATTTAGAAATGATCGCAATGGAATAAAGACCAGAACGCGGTTTACTCTGTTTATTCCACTGACGTGCAAGCTGAGAATAAAAAAGCATCTTATGACTGACAGAAGAGTAATGGTGGAATTTCCCGTTATTCTCGTTGCTGCCAAAGCTGTAAAAGTAAGGGAGTTAAATAGTCAAAGACGAATAGGTAAAGAGCAAATAAGCAGTAAACGAAAATGGGTCAGCTCTGTATATCGACTTGGAACCCCACCACGGCTGGATAAGTCTGCCCAACTTGATAACTTCCATGTTCATGACACACTTTTTTTTTCCTTGGGGGGAGGGGGAGGGTTGGAGTTGGGAGGGGAGGAAGGAAGATTTTATTTTGAGTGATTAAATACCAACCAATTTTTTACTTTATGAATGAGTCCAATACTTTCCAAATGTGCTAATTAACTGTAAGGGAAATACGGCTGACTATGTGCGGCGAATTAATCACTTGCTTTTACTCATTTTCTTACCCCGACTATATATAGTGGTAGTGGAATACAACTTTCACAGGAATTCAGCTGCGCGACAGATAACAAATGGATGATACAGCCGCTCCTCGTAAAGCTAAAATGCAGATGTACTGCAGAAAAAGAATATACCTTCAGATGAAAGGAAGGAGGGAGAAATCTCCATAAAAATTTATCTTCATTCTTTATAGCCAAACCAAACGGCGCTTTTGTGTAGTTATATTTATCGTCTTCGAATAAACATCAAGAACGATGGAACGAACAAGAGTTATCCAAATTTAATAATACTCATATTCAAGAATTTGTTTTTCGAGTTCAAGAAGCACAGAGGAATGTGATAGCTATTTAAGTCTAAACGAAAGTCTTAAGATTGTGGAGCAATGAAAGTGGGTAAACAGCGTCAATTTATGCCACGGATAAATCCACGAATCTGAATTTACTCGAGGTGGAGAAAAAGAAATCGGCCTTATGTTATTATTCTCACACAGAGTTTACAGGGTATATTGACATGAAGGCTAAAAATTCTATTCTTGTACAGGACATAAATGCACTATGATCCGCAAAAATATGGAACTGAATCATTAAATCATTAACATTTCTTTATACACACACTGAATGGCAACAGAGGCATTTACTAAAGCAAACATATAAAAGTCACATTTTTAGATTTCTTTTTCAAACCATCTCCAATTGTCCCACAGTGTTTCGTTCAGCATCTGGACTGTCCGTTTAAGACTTATTTTCTTCAACCTAATGGAATAATAGCTTCCAAGCATACTCGACTTGCTATGTCTGAAGTTACATAAATTTCAAACTAAACAGATTAACTCTGATTACAATTTTTTAGATGGCCTTGTCATTCCAATATTTAGTTATCACTGCAATGACCGACGCTTCGTGTCTCACGCGCCAACTGTTAAAATACTGCAATTGGCAAACCGTGAATAAATTACTAATGCTACTTCTCTTTTCATTATTTGTGTTAATACAAATGAATTGTAAAGTAAATAAGAATTCCCATTAAATTACAAGGCTTCATTGTGAAACAATAGTTTATACCATTAGGCTAATAATAAATCACGAGTGTAACTGGGTCTATAAATTAAAAATTCTTATTCATTTGCAAAACTTTAAGCATTCTGCATTAGTGATATAAAAACTAACTTTATGCTTAAGCTATAACATTGTAAATCAAGCACTTCTAACGTTAATGAAATCATTTCATCCACTATCTCCTAACCTGTCCTCATAGCCTAGCAATTACGCATACATACATACATACATACATACACACATATATACATGTACCATATGGAAAATGAAACTCACAGTGTAGAACAATATATCTGCACACATATATATAGTGCATGTGTATATGTATGTATGTATGTATGTATATATATATATATATATATATATATATATATATATATATATATATATATATATATATATATATATATATATATATATATATATATATATATATATATACATACGCGCACCACAGGGAAAATGAAACTCAGGGTGTGCCGTAGAACTTGACCGGCTTAATATCTATGATAACTTCTGAGGAAACGAAGGCTCGTATTAATGATATTTTACTTTTATTTTACCTAATACTCATCAGCTCTCAAATTTCATTTGTCGTCCATTTTCCTTGTATATTCTTGTCCTTATTTGTCTAAGGTATATACATACATGGTACACACACAAACACACACACATATATATATATATATATATATTTATAACCTCAGTAAGGTATACTAGACGATTTATTTTTCAAAGTGTTATAGCTTTGCCTTATTATAGTGATACCATAGATTACACACACACACACACACACACACACACACACACACACACACACACACATATATATATATATATATATATATATATATATATAATATATATATACCTACATAAAAGGTTAAATATATATATGAAAGGAGTTCTGCAAAAGTAAGCAAAATAAAGGATAGGCCAACAGTATCACCAGGAGTGTAAAGAGGAAACAGGTATACAGGAAAAAAAGTAAAGGGTATTATAAAGTATTTGCAAGAGACGACAAATTCAACAGAGGACACAAGAGGGAATAGCTACAGTAATCAAGACTTCACTCTGAGGTGAAAGATGAGAATTTATACTTAAGAAATCTCTCAGAGTGATTTATGATACAAATCAAATTTCGGAATGACTGTTGATGTGCGTACTGAGGTTACTGGGTCAGTCAAAGAGCTGAAGATGAGAAAGAAGCTGGTTGAATCAGCGTTCCTTTACGGAAGTGAAATGCAGTTGAATAGTTGGAACAAGATAACCAAGAACAGTCGAAACAGCTGCTTGGATTAATTGTTAAGTAATGTAACATAGGCGAAAAGTGAGATACAACAATGTTAGCATTACAGGGTGTTTCAGAAGTGAGCCCTACAACAGCATAAACTAAAATTTATATGGAAAAAACAAAAGTAATTCCAGAACAGGTATTTATTTAAGTTTCTCTCTGAGCATTTTAATATTTGTGTGTCTCCATCTGCCTGTACCACAGCCTACATTCTTAGGATATGATTTCAGCAAATCCTGGCTGGATCAAACAAACTCCATTTTCCCTGAGCACTTCAGTCACCTCTGCTGCAAAGTCATTAATGCTTGGTATACCATCATAGTTCACTGTGCGCGCTTCCAACACGATTCTTTAAGATACTACCAATGTTTTCACACACATTAAGGTCAGAGCTATCTGAAATTTACTTGACGAGAAGAAATCGATACCATATTTCAAGCAACTCCTGTCATCTGAAGAACATGGTGCCTTATCATGCAAAAATGTGACTTCTTCAACAGCTAACACATTTTTCCAGGATATTTGAGGAACGGAATTACTCCGCAGTAATAACTTCTATAATTATTCGCCATTCCATGACTGTCCTTTTCTTTGATGATCCCATTAACCGTTTGGCTGTGAAGCAGAGAAAAATTCCCAAACATTCAGGAAATTTCACAACTTGGCAATAGCGCACGTCATTGCTGATATCATCAACTTTGCAGCCCAAATGATGTCATTTTTATGATTTGGCTTCCTGACTGTGTAAATGAAGAAAATTCATCTGATGCGGCGACATGGAAAGTCAAGCCATCCCAATCTTTAAGAAATGAACCACAAAACCATGCACAGTCTTCTCTCTGTTGCTGAGTGATGTTGAGCTTGCTGATAACATGAAATGGCTTGATGCAGATTTTTCAACTCCTTGATATGCAGCATAACTTCTCTTCTTTCCACTTTTGTTTCTAGTTCATGCCAATTTGTAAAGACTTTCTTGGTCTACCCACTGCCTCAGCTATGATGACTTTTGACTACAAGAAAGGACTTGGGCCTTCCAAGATTCTCACTCTTTCGCGATGACAGTCATATGGATTTTTGTTCCAGTTTCTTTTAACAACAGATTCATCTCTTTTAAAGTATTTAGCTATCCAGGAACGTGAAATGGAAAGGATGCATCAGCATCTCAGCTCTCTCGAAGGTTATAAGCGGATTCGGTCAATCCATCTGATTTCTCGAGTCGTCAGCCATAGCTGTTTCTAACTCGTCACTCCAGTCTGAAAATACAAGAAATGTAAAATGAAAAATTGCTTTAATTGACTTAAAATAATGTGCGGAGATAGGCTATAGCAGAAAGCACATAACTTTCATTTGTTCTGTGGAGGGGGCTCTAATTTCGAAACACCGGATACAGTATAGTTGAAAATTTGCACAAGAATTTAACGGTGATTAAAACTCGTGTAGCGCATAGAGGCTGACAGGTTCGTGAAAAATGTATATAATTAGGTTTTGGAAGGAAGAACGTGCGATAAACAGAGAGAACAAGAAAGTACAGGATCGATTGGGTGGAAAGGCTGTCGGAATAGAAACGTCTAAATATCCAAAATGAAACACGCTCGTGCTTCCTGGACATTCAAATTTGAAGCGAATGACGTAACGTTATTTTCTGCACAGGGCGTTCATCCTCAGTTTAATATTCAAAAGGTGAACACGACAAAGCACACTGACTTGTTTTTCACTGGAGTAACTGCCATCAGTGGAAATAGCTAGGAAGTTCCAACCTCGCCTCGCACAGCGAGGGAGCAGATTTCAACCTCATGGATAGGAAACAACTCGGGAACGCTACCTAAACAAAATCCGATTTGCCTTTGTTGATATATAGTAAATTATGTATCTCGTGGGTCACAAACATGGCTCGTAAGGAAACTGGGACAGCGACCTCATTCCAAAGGAAATGCTAGAAGCCGGAAGGTTCAACTTAACTGGAACCTCTATCTAAGGGAAAAATATAAAACATTTTATAGTACAGAAAAAAAATTGTATTAAAATAAAGCACTGGATAATTTCTTTACACAAAAGCTAAAAATCAAAATTAATCTTTTTAGGTTAGAGAACCGAGATATCGCTTAATTTCTTTATTTAAGTCTTAGCTTTGGATTTTCGCAAAATAAAGGAAATTCAAAGACAGAAGCAACTGCTACGAGTTTTGTAAATAATGTGAATATGAATACCTCTCCCGACCTGTAGATTCGAAAACATACTTTAAGAATATTTTTTTTTTCTGTCCGCGTGTGGAAGGCCTAGAATCCATAACTGCCTACCTTGAAATTTCTCCTAACTTTATACACGTACAAATAATGTGTAAGTCAGACAGTCTTTATAACGTAAAAGCACACTCTCTCTCTCTCTCTCTCTCTCTCTCTCTCTCTCTCTCTCTCTCTCTCTCTCTCTCTCTCTCTCTCTCTCTCATATATCTATATCACATACACACACACACACACACACACACACACACACACATATATATATGCCTATATATATTTCTCTATATATATATATATATATATATATATACTAGAACCAGAATCCCGTATCTGCCAAAGCCTAGATATTTCTCCTAACATTATACACGTACAAATGATGTGGAAGCCAGTCAGTCTTTATAACGCTAGAGCGCGCTCTCTCTCTCTCTCTCTCTCTCTCTCTCTCTCTCTCTCTCTCTATATATATATATATATATATATATATATATATATACATATACATATATACAATATATATATATAATATATATACACAAACACACAGAGAATCAGAGATTGAAAACTTTCATAATCATAGGACAATACTGCTTTCTCTCGCCCTCAAATACATATATATACTGTCTATAGATATAGATATATAGATATAGATATATATATATATATATATATATATACAGGTATATATATAATATATATATGTATATATAATACACATATATATATTATGTATATGTATATATATATTATATATATACATATACACACAGAGAATCAGAGATTGAAAACTTTCATAATCATAGGTCAATACTGCTTCTTCTTTCTCTTGCTCTCTCTCTCTCTTTCTCTCATACAAACACACATATGTATGTATGCATATAATGTATAATATGTATATATATATATACACACATACATCACACAGAGAATCAGATTGAAAACTTTCATAATCATAGGTCAATACTGCTTTATCTCTTTCTCTCTCTCTCACACACACACACATATGTACATACATACATCATATATATATATATATATATATATATATATATATATATATATATATATATATATATATATATATATATATATAATCTCCCACGAAATAACCTGCAAGCCTTTACACAATATCCTCGTTGACGAAAGAAAAATGTAATTTTTTATTTCCTCGTATCCCGGGGGATGCAAGTCAAATCTGCAATATTTATGAAATTCCAGAAAAGCATCAAAGCCTTAAAAATTCAGACACCTCGTTCTTTGAAATATTATGAAGCCCAGCAGCCATCAAATAGCAAATACACAGGGGATCCTCTCCGTTAATTAATTCTCCTAATTGAATGGTGGGATTTTATTTGGAAAATTAATTTCGGCAATCTGTTCCCACATTCACCATTTCAGTTACCTGATTCAAAGATCATTCGTTCTGATCCTTAACCATATATGAAAACAGAACTGTACAGATTTTGAATTATTTACTCTTTTCAGCTAACAACGAGAGAAATAAGAAGCAAAAGAGAAAAGGGATATTATATTTGACTAAACCAAATTCGAAAGAAGATAACTGAGCCACACTGCCACTGTCACTAGCTAGGAAGGTGTCTACAAGTGAAAGAATAAAGCAGTCATCGCTTTATTTCTTCTACGATCATTTTGGCATTTGAGAATTGACAGACACAGTCCCTTCTTTTTTTTCTACAAAAGATGTCAACTAAATTTCTCCCGTGAGAATGATCATAAAAGTGTATTTCTTATATCAAGCAGTTTTTTTTTAACTAACGGTTATTTGTCATATTCGTTGCGACCCAAATCCCTAAGTCTAATTTTTACGTGAGGGAGCGAGAGAATGATGTTTTAACAATGCATGTGGATCGTAAAATCCTTCTCGGAAAAGGGTAGGTGTCGCGCTCTTCAGAAGCAATTTGAGTTAAGCGACGTTTTACAAATATTTAGTTATTTACATTTGCATGCATGCGTATTTATATCTGAACACATCGGTATGGAGGAACCGTGAGCGAATGTTTCTCAACACCATTAACTCCAGTTGGTGAGTTTCAACCCACTCCAGCAAACCTCTTTAAGGGGAAACGATTGTTAAGGCATATGGCTAACAGGCGCACAAGTGCGTATAATATCCATACTCACTTCATATATATACATATATATATATATATATATATATATATATATATATATATATATATATATATATATATATATATATATATATGAAAGCAATCTGGATATTATACGTGTATTCGCTTGTTAAAAATTAATTGTGCCTTTTGTTGAAGTAGGATATAACTCATCACATGTAAGACTTCCTTTACGCAATTAGCGATGCTGGATAACATACGCTCACGGTTCGTTGTTACCGATATGCTAAGATATAAATACCGATAGGCTACATGCAGAAATAAATAACTAAATATTCTTAAAACGTCGCTTAGCCAAAATTGTTTCTAAAGGGCGCGATGCTTACTGTTTTTTGAGAAGGATTTTGCTCCCACACGCATTGTTAACGTTGTTTCTTTGAGAAATCCGAAATAGCTCTTTAACTCCATCACGTAAAAAATTTTATATATATATATATATATATATATATATATATATATATATATATATATATATATATATTAAAATATTTTGTTATTTCACAAGCTTGTAAGTGGGGTTTTTAACATAATACACCCCTGAGAAACTACTATCGAAGAGTCAGAATAACGTGTAAAAAAGCAACAACTTCATATTCATTCATAAAATTTAAGTAAATGAAAGGCAATGGAAATTAGTGACGGAGATAGTTCTCAATGGAACTGCGCCGGATTTCAACAACGAGATGGTTGGGTGAAAGAAAAGGGTTTTACATAATTTCCTAAAAATTTAAGCAATTTTAGTTATAAGTACTCACGGTACTTTGCGTCAAATTTCGCGCACTCCATCAAGGTAGTGCAATTGGCTTCAGTAATTTCGGTATATACCATGGAAAACATGAGATATCTGGCATCCCTGCCATGAAGCAGGTAACAAAGTCGCTTAACATGTAAACATCCAACGAAAAGCAAGTTTAGCAAATGACCCACTAAGTTTAGTTAGCAAACAATATAAAGTAACAACACTGTGGAGTAACCAGATGTGTCCTTGGCTTTCCTTGAAGTGTACCGAAATTCGTCAAGCCTACTGGCCACACCATGACAACTAACGATTATGAGGTCAGCCATCTTTCACATACCTCTCCTCTTAGCTTCATTTGGAACGGATTCTATAAAGAATATATCAGAGAAACATTAAGATAATACACACACGCACACAAAACCCACTACATACAAAGTAAACATCCTCTGATAACTGGACGCTCGCCAAGTATGCTCTGGTTGCACAAATAACAAATAAAAAGAAAAAGACAACTTTTTGGGACACATATCCCCGGGAATATGTTAGTCTAATGTAATTTATTCATAAACAACAGAGGGTCCCTTTCAGAGTAAAACAGTGAAATAATCTTTCCACAAAATTCGATTAAAATTTGAAACGGAGTTTTATTTGCTTTGCCAAGTTTTAATATTCATAAGGGAGAACCTAAATGATTTTGGACAAAAGGGGTTGATTAACTGTGAAACAAAACCCATATAGCATCCCGTGGGTCACAGCAGAACACTATGCTAGCACACTTTCAATTCAGTTATCTCTCTCTCTCTCTCTCTCTCTCTCCTCTCTCTCTCTCTCTCTCTCTCTCTCTCTCTCTCGGGGAAAAGAAAAGAAAAAATAGACACTATAGACAAACACAGAAGGAGCCTGACAAAGCATGATTTATAGCGAATGATGGTTTCATAAACCTTTGAGAGAACAACAAAGCAAAGCAAATTGCAAAATATTTATGACTTTAGAGCTATTTTTGTGGACTGCGTCAGTAGTAGAAGTACTGAAAAATGAATTTTGATTACTGAGTAATGCATTACAGTATTCACAGGAAACACTGTTACGCTTCATTTCCTTGTGCATAAAGCGAGAAAGGCGAAGAACTGACATTCAGGCACACCGTTAGGACAGGAGATAAATATGTAAATTACAGTAACACTACGTGAATACCGAAAACTGCAAAAAACAGTCTTCCTGAGAAAAAAAAAAAACTTAGAGAACATACACCATCCTGGGAAAACATTTAGTGTGCTCTGCGTTGGGATCAGGAAAAGAACCTTATCCGCCATCCAGGGGACATTTCTCTCACTGTGTGGTCCATTACCGTAGGCCACACTGCATTTGTTCCTGAAGCCAGTGGCGCTTTCCAAGGCAGCGCTGTCCAGGTTGTACTTCTAACCCCCACCAAGGTAGCAATCTTTTATTTGATTGGCTGACCTATCGCAAGGTTGCCACTGGCTTTAAGAAACGGAGCTCATCCGGTATACAGGGGGCATTTCCTCAAACTGACTTTAAGAAAGGGGGCTCACCCGCTACACAGGGGGCATTTCCTCAAACTGGCTTTAAGAAAGGGGCTCACCCGCTATACAGGGGGCATTTCCTCAAACTGGCTTTGAGAAAGGGGGCTCACCCGCTATACAGAGGGCATTTCCTCCCACTGGCTTTAAGAAAGGGGCTCACCCGCTATACAGGGGACATTTCCTCAAACTGGCATTAAGAAAGGGGCTCACCCGCTATACAGGGGGCATTTCCTCAGACTGGCTTTAAGAAAGAGGCTCACCCGCTATACAGGGGGCATTTCCTCAAACTGGCTTTAAGAAAGGGGGCTCACCCGCTACATAGGGGGCATTTCCTCAAACTGGCTTTAAGAAAGGGGCTCACCCGCTATACAGGGGGCATTTCCTCAAACTGGCTTTAAGAAAGGGGGCTCACCCGCTATACAGGGGGCATTTCCTCAAACTGGCTTTAAGAAAGGGGGCTCACCCGCTATACAGGGGGCATTTCCTCAAACTGGCTTTAAGAAAGGGGGCCTCACCCGCTATACAGAGAGGGCATTTCCTCCCACCAAGGAGTTTACAACTCTTGATTATTCTCCCCTCTGCCTTGTGATACAGTACATTATTATGCCAAACGAGTTGCAGTTCCAAAGGCAGAAGTGTCTGTTTACTATTACACAGCAACAGGAGGTCTTATTGACTGACCTCACTTATATTTCTGTACTGGGAGTTCATCCTCAATTCAACAGTTCAAGTACTGAATATGAAAATGACAATTGTTTAGTTTCTCTCTAAAGCCAGTTCTGATAATAAAATTGCAGTGGTTACGGCCATTGCTATATAAACCATAATCTCAATTCAATGATTTTACAACTCTAAACTGTGAGTGCGCAAAATCAATGGGACTGTAACCACAGATTTCGTAACTACCTAAAAAAACAGACATACGAGTACATACATGAAGATGGTCCATAAAACCACGTGCTCTATATTTTGAAGGTTTTTTTTTATCCTCATTTCTTGTCATTTTCGAAAACAATTTCTGAAAGTGAGAACTGTAAAAAATACTGATTTTTTTTCGTAGAGTGGACCTCCTATAATTTTGGGTGTATTAGGCATTAGTATTATGGGCCAAGCCAAAAACTGATGTTTTCCACTATTTGTTATATGATTTTAAAAGACTACAAGCATTAAAAGACATAATATCATATAAAAATATTTCAAAAGAAATAAAACTTTTAATCTCATTTTCTTAATCTGCTGTTCTTAAATAGTATCCATGAATTTCAATAGGACAAATGCAATTCAAGTATATTATTCATATTAAGTGTTTTTAGCTCAAGGCATTAGATACCAGACTGCTAAGAAAGGTAGAAAGTTATCATTAGAAATCCAATCGTATTTTCTTAAGCCGAATAAGCAACCTTTATAAACTGCTTGGAGCCACTCATAGCTACTTTTCAACCTTTTCAACGCCAGTCATTCTCCTTGCACCCTCTGAAAACCAATCATACTGGTGCGCTTTACAGCTTGGTCATTTAAAACCCTGGAATACAGTGCACATCAAGAATGATTCATCAATGCAATGAAGTCTTTATTAACATGTTCGCTATTGGGCTTGTCCGATCAGTGAAGTTCAGCATTGTGTACAGGCGGGAGCATATGGCATTACATACCTCGCATACTAAACCTAAGTTGGGAACGATGGAACCGAACATAATAAAGCTATCTCTTGACTGCTAATACACAAGCTTTCGATATTTTTTCATTTTCTTTTATTACGGCAATGGTCTAAATGACATCATGCAAACATTTTGCAACATTTACTAAGAGGGAACCTAGGAAACAGCGCCGTTTACCTTCCCTGAGGCGGTCAGCGTCAATAACCTAGATGTTGTAACGCCAGTTTTAATAGCCACAAATCAATCAACCCCTGTGGAGGTTAACAGGCTTAACCCCATCATCTCACTTAAGTGAACATTCAGTTTGGAATAAGCTTTTTTTCATGATGAGGGACTTATGAATGTAAAATACCACAGAGGAAATTACAGTTTAATTCCTTTAAGCATTTTAGTCCTTTCTTGGAAGGGAAATTTTAATTCAAATGCGGAGATCGTCAGTACATCAGGCTAGAACATTCTTGTAGGGGCGATTTCCTTTACATTTATATGCCTTAACAAATGTTAAACTCTTAATGTTATTACATGTGAATGAATTAGTACGTTATGTGTGGATAGCCATATTTGCCTTTGTCTCCACACTGATATTCATTCAGCAAGCAAAATTCAAAATCTGCTGGATGGAAACATCCAAACATTTCAATACAGAGTAAGTTTGTCTACTGATATGACACATTAAGTAATTTATACCACAGAATGGCTAAAAAAATAACAACAAAATTAAACAACCAGTATACATGTTATTCCTGAATAACATATGTACTGTAAACTAGGACTTAACTTGTTCAAAATTTTATTTCACAAAGAAAACTTCTCCCTTTGGAAAAACTTGATGCTCCCATTCAAGTTAAAGCAAAACAGGTGCTGCGCTATTCAATCTCGACTGCCTGTGTGATCACTGAAACCCTTAATTACATGTTGGTACGATATCCTGTCTCTTATAGTCAGACGTATACTCTTGGTTAATCATTCGCGTGTTTGATTATTAAATCTTATTTCTACATTTATCCACACTGGAACTTCATGTTGTTTTGAGACCGGTATCTACACAGGCGAAATCCATTTATAAGGGATCATGATAGTCATCCATTTCAATCTCAGCCCAACAACACCGATGTTTATTCAATTAGTAATCTTATGATGTTCCATCAAGATCAATAAACAGCATTTGAGTATTATGTAACTTCTTTAATAACGCAATTGCAAGTACGAGTAAATAGAGTTATTGAACATCAAATGTTAATTATGAATTGAATGCTTAGTTTGAATTATTATATACCCGACATTAACAGTAAGATTTCTTCATTTTCAGAAAAAAAACACATAAACCCACTATCTTGCAATAATCAAGTGCACCCACTTCGAC
The DNA here is from genome assembly GCF_040412425.1 of Macrobrachium rosenbergii. Taxonomy (NCBI): domain Eukaryota; kingdom Metazoa; phylum Arthropoda; class Malacostraca; order Decapoda; family Palaemonidae; genus Macrobrachium; species Macrobrachium rosenbergii. Next base: position 11,899,118 of record NC_089752.1, on the reverse strand, counting down.
TTTACTCTAGGGCCACCTTTTAATTTGTTAGGCACTAGTAATCTTTTCCTTCTCTCTGTTATTACCCAACTTTCACACGGCTTATCAAGTGTAGATCTTCCAAACATACATAAATTTAACCTAAGTGCCACAGCCAACACTGTTATCTTCTTTAAATTACTTTTCTTAAGCCGTATAAGCACAATCTCATTCGTAATGCAGTGCATTTAACTAAACTCTCCTTGTATTCCCCACGACGAATGGTTCTACAGCTGAAAACATGCCTTATACTTTGTTTTAAATCCTAACCACAGGCTTTGATTTATCTAATTCTAATAAATACTTACGGTTTCCAAAATTTAATTACAAAAATAAAACTTAATTTCCATTTGTCATAAAAATTGGTGTTGGAGTAAAGGCATGTTTATCTGCACTGACTAACTCATTTAAGAGCTTTAGATGCATGATTGTGTATATTACGTCTGATTTTTTTTTTTCTCCAATTAAAGTGGCATTCCTCTGGCGTCTGTTCTCGTATCCATCTTAATTTCAATGCAGCATGATGTCAAGTAATTTATGATTAATAATGTTTACTTACAAATTCAATTATTCTTCCAGCTGTGTTTGCTTTAAACTATTAATAATTCTTTGAATTTATACATAACGTCAAATTTACCTTACAAATGCTTGGCATTTTTACATCTCTGACTTCAAAATTTTTCAACCTCCATATACTCTTAGCACTCATTGCTTCCATCCTTGAAATATTTTCATTACTTAGATTCTGTACTGAAAATAATAATTTCACCCTTTATGATGTCGGGGAGAAAATGGCAACCTTGACCAAACATGTAATTGACTCTAGCAAAAAAAAATTTTTTTTTCAACAAACTACAATAATTAAATGGACATAAAATCAGCTACAAAACTGATAAAAAATTATATTTCTCATGAGGTGGTGGTGGTGGTCAATACATAAAAACAAAACGATAAAAAAAGGAAGACAAAAGAGGAATGACAGAAGGTCATGTGCACGAAGGAAACGGATGGCATCATTTATATCGTCCCCTATTGTAAAGAGAGAAACTTCTTCGACGCTAGAATAATGCTCAAAACAGTACTTGCAAGGAAAAGATTACATTTGACAGGACAGCCACTCATCAGATGAAACGAGAGACAGAGATGATGAATACATTTAAAATGAAATCTTCCTAAATAAAAACATCGAGGCCGTTTGATAGCTTTAATAACGAAGTTAAATATAGGAATCTATCTGAAAAAGAATTTGGAACTAGAACCACTAAACACGGCGAAACAATGATTCTTCTACACTGTTTCGCCATGTTTAGTACTAGCCCCTGGGGGTCAAATGTGTTTTGTCATGTGTTTTGATCTCTGGGAATCAAATGTCCTTAAGTTCATTTGACCCCCCAGGGGGCTAGTACTAAACGCGGCGAAACACATTTGACCCTCCCAGGGGCTAGTACTAAATCTGGCGAAACACATTTGACAAACCCCCCCCCGGCGGCTAGTATTAAACGTGGCGAAACACATTTGAACCCCAGGGGATAGTACTAAACATGGCGAAACAGTGTAGATGAATCACTGTTTCGTCCTCGGGGATCAAATATTCCAAAGCAAACTGGTCATTTCACATATTCCCTAGGGATTTCGTGAAATCCCTGATTCCACACATTCCCTGTAACACATATAAAGCACCTGAAATGACTTAGTCAATGCAGATAAACATGCTTTCTTGTATTTCAAGTGCTTATTACAGCCGTGGACACTTAAAATAAAGAGAATACCTCACAAATTGCAAAACCTGCGTATTCCCACGATAATAACGAACGAGAGTGAAATGGAACTCAATAAACAATGGTGAACTCGGCGTTGCTATCAAATGATAAATAAGGATACCAAAAAAATTTCTCTCATAAAAAACATCAAGTATACAAAAATAATTAAAAGTGAATCATGCCTAAGTTATCTGCATTAGATTTTTAAAAAATTATTGCTTCATTAAAAATCAGAGAATTGTCAGTGTGCCTAAGTGCAAGTGAAAGTTGACTGGGGAAACAGATCATTTTGTATCAACACTTAAAGTTCCTAAGCAAAGCTAAAGACAATAACTTGTTTTACAGAGAACAATATCAAAGGAAGTATTATGAACAGCAAGTAATCTTAAACGATATATACCATAATTCAAGCCAGGATAAACTAATTAACATATACAGCATTAATAACCTTGACTCGAAATGTTACCTACAAAAGCTACCATTTGAAGTGTACCAATAATCTCTTGAATACGCACGTGTGTATAGATAACGGTGTTTAGGTAATCAATAACCAGTAGTGTACCTAGCTCGTAATATTATAGGTTTCCGTATTATATATGAAGGAGATTGCTCATTACATATGTAAGAGCTACTCATAAAAGCTGTTATACTCAACTCCTCGGCAGTTTTAGAAATTTTGACCTATTAACAGTTAATCCTATTACCCTTAGATACCACTCTGAGAGAGAGAGAGAGAGAGAGAGAGAGAGAGAGAGAGAGAGAGAGAGAGAGAGAGAGAGAGAGAGAGAGAGCATCTTTACTTCGTTATCATAGTTATGTCGATACGTAAGTCATAAATCCACTACTTGTTCAATGTTTATATCTACAGTATCTACATGTTCGTACAGTGCGCTGAATACATTAGCAAAATTTATGAGAGAGAGAGAGAGAGAGAGAGAGAGAGAGAAAAGGGGGCACAAATAAAAGTAAATTATTTTTACAAATACATTTAATAGCTTTCCATCATTTTAACACTTGCGAGATTAAACTTTTATATGTTTTTTTTTTTTTATAAAATGGCCAAAAGATTTCGTTCATGTTTTATTTACGTTGCTGAAATTCCATGAAGAACAGATGTTATAAGATTTTATTTAAAGCCCAGAATAATTTCATTGTAATCTGGACGAGTAAAAAAAAAAAAAAAAAAAAAAACACACACACACACACACATCATGGAATACAATCACCAAGTCTTTTACAATGACGAGGAGTAGGTTCCATCACAAAACATAGGTGAACGTAATGGTTTTCTGGCATTCGGCCGGAAACAGCGTGCTATCATAACGAGGCAGACGCGCCAAGTAATTCTTTTGATGAGTGAAATCACTGCCAGCCATAAAGAATAAAATTCGTGGGTTCCATCTCCTTTTACAACTTTATTCACAACTCTTTCCTTTAACAAAATGATTTACTTTTCTAAAGAGATGTGAAATTAAATTCGTGTTCAAGCGTTCCTTTACTGACAAAAAGGAACCTGAATAATAGCAAGAAAATGGTTCAGTTCTGAAATGACAGCAACGACTATTCATTTTAAATGAAAACCTTGACAAATTTCCCTTCCTCAACTGCTGGATGAATGAAAAAAACCAAAAAGTTTAATGTTATGAATACGGAAAAAAGAACATACATAACGATATATATTACCTTTCACGGGATGGGTGATACGATGTGTCCTTCGTGCTCATTTCACCATTAAAATTAAAACTGATTCAATACTTATTACAAAATGCATCTTTGCTGAACTGCGTCCTCGAGGATTCATTACCCCGCTATGATATTAGAAAAGTTTATGAATAATATTTTTACGAATCAATATGTGCTTTAGTGCTTTTTGGTAGCTCAATATTATTATTCACAAAATATCCCAACATGCGAATAGACATGCCGTGTGGACCATTTTGACTGACATTTTATATTACTTACTATTTAAATAACGCCGACTGAGTTACATCAAATTAATGAGTGGTATGCAATGATATATAGCGAGTTTTTTTTTTATTTAAGATATCGCTGACATTATATCTTATCTTCTCTTACAGGTTCCAATCCCCACCTGAGGAAGACAGGCTATTCGAGAAGGTGGCTGGACTGGATTTTTTAGCGCTGCAACTGTACATAAAAAGTACCAAACTGAATTTAAATCTGGGCAATAACGGCTGTTATGCCAAATAGAACTTCATTCCAAAACGAAATGGGTGTCATCAGACCAAGAAAGCAGAACAATGGGCACAAGACTGTCGTCTGCTCTGGGAACTAAACTGTGCGTTCCGCATTCTCAGTAACAGTCGGTAAAACTCCATTTTATCAAGTTCTTTGATTCTACTAAGTCTTCGGGCTATTGCAGCCGACGGAAGTGTCTGGAATTCTTACACTTATTTCCTGTCTTAACCGCTTTCTCTAAATTTCTATCGTCGCATACTCAGCAATTTAATGTTCATTTACACCGTTAAGTTAAAAAGTTAAGTATACCTTAGTTTTACCAGACCACTGAGCTGATTAACAGCTCTCCTAGGGCTGGCCCGAAGGATTAGAATTATTTAACGTGGCTAAGAACCAATTAGTTACTTAGCAACGGGACCTACAGTTTATTGTGGAATCCGAACCACATTATAGCGAGAAATGAATTTCTATCACCAGAAATAAATTCCTCTAACTCTTCATTAGCCGGCCGGAGACTCGAACTCAGGCCTAGCGAGTGCTAGGCCACAACTCTACCGACTCTCCCAACGAAGTGCTTCATTTACACCGTGCTACGGATTAAAGTGCATACCTAGATCCATCTTCTAATACACACATGAGGCCCAACGCTATCGAATCCCCTTGGAAAATACCACAGAGTCCTCACTTTACAGATTAGTTGTAATGACATCGATACTATTAAAATACCAGGCCACTGAGGTGATTGTCAGCTCTCATAGGGCTGGCCAGAAGGATTTGTTTTTACTTATATTTAATATTTTTTTTTATATTTTGTCCATTAAATTACAGTTTTTCAAAAACTTTATAATTGGATTAACTGCAATTGCTAAAGTTTCAGACAAAATTTGACCGGTGGATTTATCTCCAAAACTTGATAGCCGCTGCTTTGGAAGCGGACACAATAAATGTTTGACTGGTATCGATGCTTTACATTCAGAGCATTCAGGAGCAGGGCTGACCCAAAAAAAGGAACAACGGCTGGAATAACGACGCCGACTTAAGCCCCTTTCCTTGAAAAATAAAAAAATAGTCTCCGTTGATGTAAGTACAGTATTAATTATCTACCGAGTAGTTAGGTGACTGTGGTGGTATGGGGTTAGCAAACTCATCCCCTGAGACTTCTGATAGCAAATCTTGCGGTTTCATTATCAGGTGATATATTAACTTCGATGGGGCATCATACTGAGAGGTACAAATGGAACATACCTGTAACGCCTCATATGAAAAAATCTTAACTCAAAACGTTAGGAAAAATAATTCCCGACGAATAATTATTTCCTGAATGTAACAAAGTAGGCTGCAAAATTACATGACATCATGGTATCATAATTAATGAGTTTACAGTCAAGATTAATCCAGCTCTGGCTTTTACGGATTTTATAAACAAAAAATCCAATAGGTTTGTTAGTCTTTAACGGGGGATAAAATAAATTCCAAATCTCCTTTTTCTCTTCGCAGCAATGGAAACGAAAACTAGTCAAAAGTATAATTATGAGAAGTACAGAATAAATTCAGTAGTATTAGCTTAAATAACTAAAATTTTTTATCATTCAAACTACATAAGTAATTAGAGTAGTTTATAGAGATTCCAGTTTTCTGTGACACACAAAACTTGTCACCAATTACATTTGTGTATGTATGTATGTATGTATGCATATATATATATACACACTCGTATATGCATATATATGTGTGTGCTTTTATATACTGTATATATGTATGCATGTATACATATATGTTTCAGCCAACCTCATTGCAGAATGTAAGAGGAGTCATTAATGTCTACAAACGAGAAATACTGAGCTAATTAAGAATGTTAGATAAGAGCAATCTATAATTAAATGAGAAGATTTTATTTCATAGTTCTTTCTGTCGTGACACATGCAATTTTCTGTTGCAATACACATGCAACTATGTTACAAACAACACTATTTATCATGCAACTCAGGTATGTAAAGGAGTAAAATCAAGAATAATTCAACATTAATTAAAAACTAAAACATAGTATGATATTATATGCAATTAACAATTCCAGAATACCATCGTCACTGAGATTTAACTGCAATGACACGGAATAATTAAACAGCCTCGATAATTGCACCAAATTCCATGAGGGGAGAAAAAACGACAATACACTGACGAAGGAAAGGACGTCAGAGGACCACCACTTATCCCATTAAGTATTAATCAATAGAGTCAATATTGACACGACCTTATTACGTAGGCTAAGTTTAAGCACCGACTTCATAGAAGAGCCGATCTAAAGTTGGGGGAGGGATGGAAGAACGATATGGGGAGATGGGGGTGGGAGGTCGGGGGGCAAACCCTGAGGGTTACTGCTGCACTCTGCTGAATTACCAAAGATCCAGGGGAGGTTACCAAAATGGATAGAGAGAGAGAGAGAGAGAGAGGAGAGAGAGAGAGAGAGAGAGAGAGAGAGAGAGAGAGAGAGTTTTCACAGCATAAATAGATTCCGCGAATCATCAAACAGGATTCAGTTGCACCTTAAAAATTCATCTAACTCTCAATAGCCACAAATAAAAAAATAATGCCAAGAAAATAAAGATTAAGAAATAACCAAGTAAAAAATGTGCCGAAATTTCTTCGGAGCAATCGAGTTTTCTGTACGGCGTGCAATGCTGTATGAAACTCTTGATGTGCTTCAGTATGAAACTCTCAGCCACGACCGGGCAGCGCTCAGTTGTTCCCCAGATGCTGTCAAGTGAAGATGCGTCGGCGGCTGTCACCTCCAGCGGTGCCAGACGCACGATCCATGGCTAACCTTAACCTTGAATAACATAAAAACTACTGAGGCTAGAGGGCTGCAATTTGGTACGTTTGATAATTACAGGATAGATGACCAACATACCAATTTGCAGCCCTCTAGCCTCAGTAGTTTTTAAGATCTGAGGGCAGACACAAAAAGCGCGGACGGACAGACAAAGCCATCTCAATACTTTTCTTTTACAGAAAACTAAAAAGTGGGATCGACATGATGACGCTAAAATAAACAGGAGGCATTCGGAGAAGAATTCACTTTTTTTTTTTACAGATAAACGAGTGGGAGAGAGAAAGATGACGTAAGAATGTCATCATTGTAAAATAATGACTGTTTGGAAGAGAAGGTTGTGGGCGGTAGGAAAACCCTGCCATCAAGACTGTTTGCAATACAGTCGTTGTTGGAGGCCCTGCCCCTCATCAGGCCCACCCAATAATCCAAACTTTCATGTTTTATAAAGACAAAATAATAAAAATAAGGATGGAAGTTTTTTAACACAAGCAAAGAAAGAGACAGAACATTTTGCAAAAAGTGAAATCTTAAAACCTGGGTATTTTTTCTTCTTAGAACGAAATCTGAATTCATTTATATCTCGCCGCCTTTCTAATATTCAAAAGTACAAAATATTATACGGGAGAATCAAGCATACCTCACTAAATACACTAATACGTACATAAACACAGACATAAATGTATTACGAAAGTATATACACAAAACAAAGATCAATACTTGCAAGTAAAATCTATTACCGGTAACTACTGATATGGAAACCCTATTACCAGACTGATAACAATGGCCGCCGTCCTGCCAAAAATTTAATACCGGATGTGCTTTTCAACTGAAAATTTTGATTGCATTTATATTTAAGGCTTAAAAATTCACACAGAGTTGACAGTTTCCGTGACTGAAAAAGGGTTATTATTATTATTATTATTATTATTATTATTATTATTATTATTATTATTATTATTATTATTTTTTGAAGCTGATATTCTTATGGTTTCCTCAATTCTATTTTCCAGGATGACAGGATGAAGTTAAAACCCAGGAACATCGAATATCATCGGGAATGTTTCAATTCCTGTCATTTATGTCGAGCTATTTGACAAGCCCAAATTATAAAGTCTGCGCTGGTGCGAAATGTCAGTATGCAAAGAGTTGTAACTCAAATAGCAGATTAACATATTTTGGGTAAGCAGGAATGGCTGAAAGTAAGGGTAAATTTGTTTTAGTTCCTTTGAAACTGGGAACGTGAAAACCCCCAACACTGTACATGTTCAATTAAGTCACTTAAAGAAGGAAGCGAGAGAAGTAATTAGATTTCAATTAACACCACCAAAGAAAAAATAATGACATATTAATCAAAATTGGATATTCAAGGTCAAGTAGCATCTCTGAATATTTACTATACAAATCGTTGATACCGAAGTGATATTCTACAGAAATCTTTGGAATTAGTAAGTGGAGTTGCTCGACATGTGACTTTAGGGTAAGGAGAAGGCTAGGGACGATGGACCAAGTTAAACAGAAAACTAAGGCGTATATGAAACATGTATATTTGAATTCAAAAGGGGATTATACACAGCCATGCTAAAACTCGAAAAACGAACAACGTTACCACCACACCGCAGGGTTCCAGTATCTACATACCAATTCTCAGAAGCATAAGCTTAGCAATCCTTTTCTAAAGCAAGCATATCGTATAGATGAGTGAATCACTTGCACCCGATTCACGTCTTCTTTTCCTTACTCATTAAACAATATTTAACCGGAGCAAATATTTTAGCAAGCCAAACAGAACCTTGTTACCGTGCTGCCTGTGT
>NC_089752.1:11838000-11888000 GCF_040412425.1 Macrobrachium rosenbergii | reverse complement strand
CATTCAAGAAACATGGACGACTTATTCAATTCCTCCAGGGTCTTTACCCCCTAATATTGGCTTCCGCTTATTTAAATAAGCATTTCACATTTCTATGTCTTCTCTACTAAAAGTTTCGATGCATGCGATATCGTTTTGATTAAAATTAACCGTCGTATATGCAGAAATATATATGTCGGTAAAGGACATCGTTTAATGAACGTATATACTTCTATAAAATGATATTAATAATAATAATAATAATAATAACAATAATAATAATAATAATAATAATAATAATAATAATAATAATAATAATCAGACAATATTGCCTTAAGCTTTATGTTAACAATAACTCCTTGACACTTTGAATCGCGGACCAGTTAAGTACCTGGCCGACGCTTATCTACTTAATTAAAGAAGTATTAAATGAAAATAAATGTATGTCAAATCGATTCCCTCATCCTTTTCAGATACGATTCTCACTGCAAGCCATAAGTCCCAGTGGGTAATAAATGAAGAAGCTCTCTTCTTCGCGATGGGATTCGAACTCACGTGCTGGTAGTCAAAGGTTCAGAGTCTTAGAATAGAGGATAATGTTAACAATAATAGCAATAGTACCACTAAAAATCATATTGGATTGAGGTAAAGATTTTAGTCTGTTCCTTTGCCCAAAATGAAAATAACTAGATTTAATCTATGAAATAAGTTTTCTTGTGCGTGCATGTATGTATGTATATGTATATATCTATCTATATATATATATATATATATATATATATATATATATATATATATATATGAATATAAGAGGCCCATAAAACACTATTTAAACGTTTGAAAACCATATATTTCGGGACTGCTTCTGTACTGTTCATGATAGAATATGGACAGATGAAATGTTACAAGGGTATATATACAAAACATAAAGGTGTGGCCTTAAGTCTCCGATGGTATGAAGGTGACCGTTTCCTAAGAAGGAGGAGAATGACCAATTCCCTAGTGGTAATTGGCCTCATTAGCTCAGAACAGATATGCATTTACAGTATATAGAAAACCCACCTTTGCTGTTTCCTACATTCATTTTCTTAAGCTACCACGACGTCTCCGTAAAAATCATGGTAGGGTGCAACTTATTCCTCAGAGGACTTAGGATATGTTCAAATGAGTACCTAGATAAAGAATTCAACACAATCCGCCAACACCTAACGCAACTGCTCTATCCACACACACATTATCGAGGGCTATTAACAAAGCGAATAAAATATACTATAGAGGTCCCTCACAACAGACAAATAGATTTCAACAACAAAATAAAGCTTCCATACGACGAAAACATCAAAAAGCCACCGAACAACTCAGGTCTAACAATCCCTTCATTTTCCATTATCCCAAATCCATCAGGAGTTCGCTCATTAACGTATACTTAAGTAACAAGGGGAAGAAGCCAGGTTTACAAGATACTATGCAATTGTAATGACATTTACATAGAGCGAGACAGGTAGATCGCTCTCGCAAAGAATAACAGAGCACAAAAGATCGGTATGTTACGCTTCCGGAGAGTTCGGGGATTTTCTACATATCAGAAATACAGGACATGTCATAAACTGGAGTGGGGCGGGTTGGTTTTCAAAGTAGCTGTACGTACAAAAGAAAGATGCTGGAATCTGCTATCATCAATCAAACCAACAATGAACCTGTCAGGAGGACAATTGGAAATCAGGACGACATCAACGCTTTAATCCTCAGACCCCTCCTGAAGATGACCCAGAAACGCGACCTCCAGATCCGTCGCCAAACAGGAACTAATGAGGCCAAAAACCACTGGGAATTGGTCATTTCTCCTCCTTCTTAAAGCGGTCACCTTCATACCATCGGAGACTTAAGGCCACATCTTTATGTTTTGTATATATACCCTTGTAACATTTCATCTGTCCATATTCTACCAGTGAACAGGGGCACAGAAGCAAGTGCCCGAAATATATGGTTTCAACATTTAAAGTGTTTTATGGGCCTTCTTATATTCATATTACATGTAGTATTACAGGAAAAGACATTCACATATATATATATATATATATATATATATATATATATATATATATATATATATATATATATATATATATATATATATATATATATATATATATATATTAGTGCTATAACACTCAGGAAACGGGCCAGTGAATGCCATGCAGAAGTGAATGGAAAAATGCGCACAGGGGATTCAACGAGCTGCTAATGAGCCTTCTAGAGTCCGTGTAAGGAACGGTTCATGATGATGTTTTCTGTACAAGGAGTCCACGAAGAGAGCAGCTGAAGCATCAGTGTAGCACTTAATATTATAGAAAAACCCACCAACATGCATACACATACCTACATATATTCATACATACATACACACAAAATATATATATATATATATATATATATATATATATATATATATATATATATATATATATCTATACTATATATATATATATATATATATATATATATATATATATATATATATATATATATATATATATATATATATATGGCTGATGAGAACTAACAGGTTTTCTCACAGAGAGGCAACAGATGGCCAACACATTGGTAGGTAGCACCTCTCTCTTGCCCTTATCTGCTAAGGGAGTCAAATGGAAAGCATCTTATTCCCCATAAATTTAAAAGCACATTTCATGTCCTTATCCAAATGTGACTAAATGTGTGAGAGTTTCTTCTTTAGTTAAGTTTTCAACTTTACTCGAAATTAACTTCCTTAAGTGATAATATAATAATAATAATTCTTAAACTAAACGGCATCCAGACGGCCATTCTATTCAATGATATAATAATAATAATAATAATAATAATAATAATAATAATAATAATAATAATAATAATATTAATAATAATAATTATTATTATTATTATTTTATAATTATTATTAATAAAAGCAACATCTTGAGAAAAGGAGGAAGGTTCAAGCAAGATTATCTCTGCCAGAAAGTTAACCGTTTCTTGATTAGAGTGTCACAGTTGGCTGAGTTACCTTTGCTGCCAATCCACGAGACATTAGCAGAATAACATAAACACAAAAATAGATGTTGTAGTAGAGTTTTTCATTATTATAACTCAATACTAACTGCTATTGTTCTCGTCACTAATATGACTCAACATTTTGGGGAAGAATTTACTACAATGGAAACTTAGTCGACCCATAGCGGAAAACTAGTTCCAAATATATACATTCAGTATACATAAATAATATATATATACATATATATGTGTGTGCGTGTTTGTGCGTATGTGTATATATACATATATATATATATATATGTATATGTATACACATATATATACATATATATGTGTATATATATGTAGAATCTACTGGTCACTTTTTACCAGTTACGTATATAATTGTAATACCAACAATGCCCTCTTAACTCTCAAATTCTTCGAGTTTTATTTGAATACAGCAATGCAAAAAAGCGCTAAGAATTCGAGAAGTTAGAGGGCATTTGGCTAATAAAAATTTTATATATATACATATATATAATATATATATACACATGCATATATATGCATACATATATATTTATTTATACATTATATATATATATATATATATATATATATATATATATATATATATATATATATATATATATATATATAGAGAGAGAGAGAGAGAGAGAGAGAGCGGAAGCGGAAAGTTGTCCTTCGGTCAGAAAAAATCACTGCATAAGTTGCATCCTAAAATTTTGAGAATACACCACAAGTTGAGTTAGAATTACTAACAAAATTCAAGTATTAGAATTTCAAAGGAGAAAAATAAAATTCTGCTCATTTACAGTTTAAGTTTATTTTATTCATAAAAATGTGTCGACTTGACTGCATTACTTTAGTAATTATAAAGCGTTTTCTAGTTATTGTTTTGTTAGTACCATAATTTCTGATTTAATCTTTTTGCTAATATTGTTGTTGTTAGTAGTGATGGATTACAAACTGATATAGATTTATAAAAATTACAGGAGAAGGCACATAAGTACCTCGCGACATTGCATTCTCTAAATATGAAGTTAAATTGGAAGTATGCTAAGAGGTCAATTTTTTTTTTTGGCTGTAATTTTTGTTCTGATATTTGTTTTTCTCTTTTATAATATCCTATTACCTGCAATTTCACTAAAATCTAAGCACGTCTTGTAAATGGATATCATTGCCTCGCCTTTTTCGGAAAATGGTCAATAATAGATACTGTATTTTTCAAGTAGGACCTTAATTAATGCATCCCGAAACTAAATAAAAAATAATTTTACTGTTATCGTAATCATTCTCGTCAGGTGATAGTGCCTACGTCATCAACTGTAAAAGTGAGTATTAGGTGAAACCTTTGCTATTTATAAAGTAATGTTGCAACTGCGGTCCATACTACGAACACCATTAGCCAGAATTGATGATGCTCCTTCGTTACCTTCATTACAAAAATAAGTAGCCTTATGTTGGTCTTTGTAAACATTTGTTTCCAGTTGAAAAATATAACTCCCTTCTTTATAATAACGATTTTGCTTCTGCTCTTACTTTTCGGGATATTTTACATTTCTTTATTCTTCCGACAGCGGAATAACGTCTTGGAACTTTGCGTAACGATAAAAAAGGAAAAGTGTTATAACACCAACAGCATTTCAAATAATGACTTCCAGTACTGGAAAACTCCTGTGCAACGAGAATGCCACTTTTTTCATGAAGGGCCAAAAAACTGCTTTCATGTCAGATGAAGATTATTTAAATTCACCTCTTAAACAGCGATATTTCATACGTTGGGGTAACTGCTGACTCAGTATGACATCGCCAGTCGTTTTCAACTTTGCAGAATGGAGAAAAATAGCATTTAGAGTTTTTATCTGAAATATCAATGTTTGAAAGTCAAATTACCGAGACGTTTTATAATTTACAAACGAAGAAAATTCATAAGATCACACATAATTCAAGCAATGTTCTATGTTCCACAGTCTTTCCAAATTGTCAACGTTAAAACAAGAACCAATTAGATAAATAGATAGGTTGACCTTTACTAATAGCGTGTCAGACTACAACTTAAAAGATACACCACTAATTATCATCACGGGAGGCTACAATTCTTACGCAATGGGAAATAAATAGCAGAGTAATTACAAGCTTCTGACAAACGGACCCGTGAAGGAAGAGAATACTTTTATCGTGAAGGCTCTGAAGCACAACACATTTTGCCTCCAGGTTCTGCTGGGAAGACAGACTCTTGCTTCAGAATTTGCTAAAAAAAACCAAAGAAGCTGAAGAGTTTGTTTCTTGTATTCCTTCAGTAGGATTATCACTATTTATAAAAAATAGTCTAAAGCAGCATTTATCAAGATGAATTAATGTTATGTATTTACTGTTGAGTGTTAAAAATTCTTAAGTTGAGACGTCGAATTTTAAATCAAGAATTTTTCGAACATATGTCATCTCCGTAACAAACCAACAGAAAGAAAACATTGTCACCTTTCTCATTTTCGAAAGCAAAATAAGTCTCACCCATACAACGATGGTTCCTGTGATCAAATTAATTCAGATCAGTAAACTGAAAGGAATCTTATAATAAACCTTGGATCTTACCTAACGAAACGACGCGCTTTCCACAAGTGCATAAACAAAGATCTCGATACGCCATTAACATCGTAAAAGCTTAATGGGCCGAGGAACAGATTCTTTGCCAACAGTGGAACAAATCCCTAGAGCGAAAAAGGCATCTAATCATCATAAACATCGAAGAAACTGCAACCCAACAACCGAAGCGAGGTGAAACAAACCTAAAATAGACAGCGAGTTTCCTCAGAGCCTTTAAAATGGAACACCCAGAGAATGTGGCTTCCTTTCCTTAAAATTTCTTGTCTTGAGCGTCAAAATCTGTAATTAATGTACCCTGCTGCTCTACCATACGACAAAGAATGCCTTGCTAACCCTGAAAAACTTTTCGAAACGTATCAAAACTGATACTAAATTCTCTAGAATACGCTGCTGTCGAGTCTGAGGACTGTCTAACCTTACTTATATACATACATTATTATATATATATATATATATATATATATATATATATATATATATATATATATATATACACACACACACACACACACACACACAGGTATTTTGATGTAAATGAAGCTAGAAGGCTGCAAATTGGTATGTTGATCATCCACCCTCCAATCATCAAACATACCAAATTGCAGCCCTCTGGCCTTAGTAGTTTTTATTTTATTTAAGGTTAAAGTTAACCATAATCATGCTTCTGGCAACGATATAGGATAGGCCACCACCGGGCCGTAGTCAATGTTTCATGGGCCGCGGCTTATACAGCATTATACCGAGACCACGAAAGATAGATCTATTTTCGGTGGCCTTGATTATACGCTGTAGCGGCTGTACAGAAAACCCGATTCCGCCCAAGAAACTTCGGCTCATTTTTTTTACTTCTTTTTGGTAGTCACCCATCCCTCTGGTGTAAGCCCACAGTGCCCTTACCCTATTAATCCTTCCGTCATTCGTTTTACTTTATCGTTCAATATCCTACCTTACTTCTTCCCCTGTACAAGCAATATTTGGCCTCTTAATCGCGGTCTCTTACATACTCATGTTTAAACCAGTTCCTCTGCGCTCAAGCAGAACTTTGAATACTGACCTCCTTGAGGACCAAGGGCAACATGATGTGGTTAAGTATACCTTAGTTTAACCAGACTACTGAGCTGATTAACAGCTCTCCTAGGCTGGCCCGAAGGGTTAGATTTATATTACGTGGCTAAGAACTAATTGGTTACCTAGCAACGGGACCTACAGCTTATTGTGGTATCCGAACCACATTATAGCGAGAAATGACTTTCTATCACCAGAAATAAATTCCTCTAATTCTTCATTTGCCGGTCGGAGAATCGAACGCAAAGGCCAATAGAGTTCTAGCTGAGAACGGTACCCACCCGTCCAATGAGGAACTGACATGGTGTGGTGATTCGTTATCTCGTCACTTTCAGACTTTGGGTTCCTTTCTCCTTGTTGGTATGGGTAAACTTTGGAATAGTTAATCTGCATGCCAGGCCTTAGAAATTACGCTGTTAAGACAATTCTTTCAACTGGTTACTTGTTTCCGCGAGATATTTCATTGTACGCAACTCTTCGAAATTCTCGGCTTTCCTTCACCAGTCTGAATTACCAAGTGGTTTATACTGCCAAGAATTACATGCTCGTCCAAACTCACCATCTTAAAATGCATTGAAATATCAATAATTGGTAATAAAATCCCTGGAATTGTGATTTCGGCAAGCATTTTGATGTAAATGAAAAAGTACAACCACGAAAAAGTGTGCTAATTTCCGTTCGTCGATGGAGAGAGAGAGAGAGAGAGAGAGAGCCTGATGTTGGAGCGAATGAGAAGAAGCCTTGCCAGAGCATTCGCTTATTTGCTGAGTATGCAAATCGCTAATGCAAGAACGAATCTCAACACAGCATTTTGCGAAAAACTTGTTTTATCCGTTAGGGATTACCAGGATCGTATCTAGCTGAAACCTTTGATTTTCTGGCTATTGTTGCATCCTTTGCACAAAAGGATTTTGAACCATACTGCGGAACAGATGAAACAAGGCAAAGAACTTCTTACATAACTCAAAATAGCGGTAAATGAGCCGGGCTAATCTTCTATATTCTCAAATACTATAAAAATAATTTTTTTAAAGTTCCACAAACACAATGGTTTGCAATTAGTCTCACATACCTTGAAGAGTTCCACTTCATGATATTGACTATATCATTACGAACCGTTTCTTTCAAAAGCAGGAGATATTGAGGAATTAAAAATTTAGTTTAACAGCAATGAAAACTTGAAAGAATGCACGTAATATCTAAGCTGGGAAACATATACAAAGGGGATGTCTATTTAGTGGGCAAAATAAGAATGAAATAAACGACTTCATTTGAAAAAATGTTGTCGTATTTGCACACGCGTACTATGCGTATACATATATAATATAATAATATATAAATTACATATGATTATATGTATGTATGTATATATATATATATATATATATATATATATATATATATATATATATATATATATATATATATATATATATATATATATATATTATATATATATATACATATATAATGAAGTGCGTATCTCGATGAGACTAAACAACAGCAAGTTGTATATCAATAAAGTAAAAATACTTCCCAGAATTTTCCTTTAGATATTATTTGCCGTCAGGCAGACGATTCCTCTGCAGAGAGACCTGCCCCCAAGAGGACTGAAGACGCTAGCCCTGTACTGGAGGAAGGACTTGGACTAAAATAAAATGCTATCTCACCTGTCATCTGCTTGAAGGTACAATAAATATTAGAACAACAAACCCCAAAATATCTCTTTTTAGGAAAAACAAAAACAACTGGACTCAGAATGAGTACACAATTTTATCCATGCTCTAGTATGTTTTACAAAAGCATTTACTGCCATTGGATCCTACAGTGGTCAGATGGGATAACCACACAAATGAGCATTAAAAACCAATAGGATAGGATAGGATTCGATCCTGAAACTCCTCACGGTGACATTATTAAAGGTCTCCCCACGGCTAACATCGTATGCAAAGCAAGTTTGTCTACAAGTTACAAAATAAATTTAAGTAGAGTCTTTAATTGGCCCAACACACACACACACAATATATATATATGTATGTGTATATGTATATATATATATATATATATATATATATATATATATATATATATATATATAGTCCGAGAACTAATTCACCTGCCCTCAAGAGGACTGATATCCTCAGTAATATACTGGTATGGCTCGGACCAAAATCTACGGCCATCTCAACTGTCATCTATTGAAGGGAACAACATATATTTGAACAATAAATCACACAAATCTGTTCTTTTTTAATGAAAGATAACTAGTAAGATTAGATGGATGTTTAACCCATGTTTCAGCTTTTTATTTTATAGAAAAATAGTTTCATGGTTTTTACACAAGAGAGTTGCCTTATCCTTACGAATGAACATTTGTAAATAACATTTAAATTTTTCTTTAACCGATTACAGTGTCATGATTACTGCTAAAAGATAAACACCAAGTCACATTCATTAACCGTTGTTAGAATCCATGCATATGTTTATCATTATTATGAAGGCAATTAATATACCTTAGAATGTATATTTTTTTTTTAGGTAAAATCCTTAGATGACATGCTTTTTCAGATAAAAATATCAACGCGCACTGGAAAGTCAAGTAAAAGACAAAACCTATCAACACCCCTATAACCCCCTTTCTCTCTAGAGTACATAGGTTTACAACGCGTAATATTTACTTTCTACGGGACAGTATGTACACATGCCTCGTAAGCCCATAAAAAGGCGTGGAAGTCATTAGAGCTTACTTCCCTATGGCAAACTGATTACTACGGATAGTAAAAAAAATTGCTCGGAACATCAAACGAATCAAAAAATATATTTAAAACTTGTTAAAAAGTGATGGATAATAATGTCATTACAATTTACTGCAATGGTCTCATATGTCCCCAAGGAAAGATTCTGAAGGATTTATGATTATTTCATTCTTAGACCATCGCAGTCACCTTAGTCAAATTCCAAAAGATGATTAGCTGTCATACGACAACCGGGTACTAGTGCAAACCATCTGAATGATTGAGTAACGATAAATACTTTGAAACTTACATGTCAAATGGTGCAATGACCCTGCCTTAAATTTGAAGAGTTATGCCTAAAACAAGTTAATATAAGGATTATTAAAATGCTTATGCTACTGCAAATATACGGTAAAAAACTTCCTAAGATATCAAACGTACTCTCACGTAGGAAGAAAGATGATTCTAAAATACAAAAATATATAAGAATAATTTACCTAGTTTATCTATACATACGACCTTCCGCCTTACCGTGGCTCATATTCTCTTTCGATTGTCAGATTTTAAATGACAAATTTCTATCAAAGAAATATCAGGCAAGTGATCATAGGCTGACTGTCTAGTGCCAAATTAATCATTTGAAACAAGTTAAAAGTACTCCCCTGCTGTCACCGAAAATTTATATAGTTGATGGCGTATGTTTCAGCTGAAACACCACTATGTTTTTACCACAATTCTTCCACAATATTAATGGGCAATATTTAAAATTGAGTTTCCTTCCTTCAACTTTATGTCATTTATAGACTGACAATTATCCAAAAAATACTATGAATTTTATGAGAGAGAGAGAGAGAGAGAGAGAGAGAGAGAGAGAGAGAGAGAGAGAGATCAATTCTTAATTTGTAAACGATACTGACGAAAAAAAATTGCGCATAAAAAACGGGGAAATCTGAGAATCCATTAAAGATTTTCCTATTCAAAATTCTCAACTTGAGGAAAAAGCGAATGGACTTTATTTAAGAAGAGAATTTACGAGCCCTTTCGACTGAGAAAGTGTAGATATGTTTTATTCATGATGTCTATGGCCGTTTTCCAGGTCTATTCTTTCTTAGATTAAACTATTATCTCAGATTTTCTGTTTTGAGGCGTTTTCTCAGTAGAAAAATTGTCCCTTGGTATTAAAATTTTCATAACCAAAATAATGATTCTAATTCAGATACTATTTTATCTTATCTTGGCGGAAATTGGAATTCCTCACCGATAATTTCCCCTGAGAAAAAAGTCTTTCAACGTTCTAGACGGCAGGGGAAAAAGAACTTTCTTCATTTCCTAAATCAAAATTACCCGTCCGTCTTTTCAAATAAGCTAATCAGTCTGGGAAAACAGAAGCCGATCACTATAATTTCCAGCTATTGTGTGGACTCAGCAAAACTTGTGTAAGTCGTAGAAACCAAATCGAAATTGCGTGTAGGTTCTTGACTCTAAAATCCGCTCTAAATGAAAGAGGAAAGTTCATAACGGCCGATGTTCATAAGTATATGCATACCTACGCGCGCGCGCACACACACACATATGTATTCATATACAAACATACATATATAATACACACACACACACACACACACACACACATATATATATATATATATGTATATATATATATATATATATATATATATATATATATATATATATATATATATATATATATATATATATATATATATATTGTGACGATGCGTATCAAGTACCTGGTTATTACACAACTAATCTCAAAACTCAAAAATATACCTCACTTCAGCCAGATACCTGAACTCTCATAAGATTAATTATTACGACTGAGTACCTAAAGGTAACAGTGATCCCTTAAGAAAAAACTTATTTATTACTTGAAAATCAAACCAAGTCTATCAGAATATGTGTGAGGTATCAAAAATTAAACTAGAAATGTTCTAACTGTTTCCATGGTCTTAATTCACTTTAGCAAAACTAAAAGAACAAAACATGTTTATCACTTTACCTTATGCACACACAATCAATCCTATTTACTGGTGATCAATAAATGAAACACTTTTTCTAAAAATGTTAAATACAAAAATTTATTTTTAAATTCAAAGTTTATCATTAGAATTCACAATCTGAAAAATTTATTATTACTTGAAAATAACACAACACTTAATTAATTCTTGAATTAAATTGTGAAACAAAACTAACTCACAAAAACTTTATCAGGAATTTAAATTAATCAAGCAAAACTTAAACTATCAAGAATTACTCAAGATTTGAAAAGAAAATCCTAGTAAATGGAATATTAAATTAAATCAAGTATGCAATGTTAAATTACCAAGAAATATCTAAAATGCTACGTAAATAAATGTTACATCACAAACATAAAAAAATGTGAAAATATAAAGAGATTGTAAATAGAAAAACACACAAAAATACACATAAGATTTATCAATAATATTTTCACTCAGGCACAATTTCCTAACTTATCATACCATGGTATTAATAAGTAAAATTCACATTACCTTACACAAACTTGTGAAAACCTCTGTAAAATCACTTGCTGCAGCTGCGTTACCACAAAACACACTTTTTATCAGGCACCGTTACAAACTAAATAACTTTACTAAATTCAGATCTCAAAAGTTAATGCTAATACGTGACCACAAAACACTACGTTAAAAGTAATCTCTTTCTAAGAACGAGAGAGAGAGAGGGAACCAAATTAACTGGTCTCAGAAATCAGAATGAAACAAATTTTAGAATTCCAGTAATACGTGAAACAATTACATGATGTCATTAAAGCATTTTGGGTACGAGATACAAAAGTTCTAGAAGCAGGGAGGTGACGTCATTAAAGCATTTTGGGTGCGAGATACAATGGAGAAGCTTCTAGAAGGAAAATGACGTCATCCCAGCAAAACATTTTGAATGCAATCTTACAAAACAAGGCGTAACTGATCAAGACACGTATTCTTTCCCTTAAAGTGGCGTACGTGACTCGAACATGTAACAACGTGAAATCACTCGTCTTGAGCCCGTATGGGACGAATCGGCATTTGTTATCCAAACCTGTCATCACGACCCAAAACGAAGCGCTCTCTCTTATCTCAACTGATGACAATTGAAATGATACAAGTCTTTGCTGGACACACACACGTGTTCATATACTACGCTTTTATCAAGAAAGATATTGTTCTAAATTACGTTACTATTAAAACTGTATTATAAATTCTAAATTACGCTAAGTTACTTTGATCATTAGTTCTTTTTGAGATCTGATGCAAACTAAATCATGACACTTCAACAACCATTATCATTACACATAACACATGGAAAAAGTAAATCATCAAAATTATGGAGGATATACCATTACAAACATCATGAATATATATATATATATATATATATATATATATATATATATATATATATATATATATATATATATACATATACATATCATTAGTAGTACTGCATACCTATCTATTAATAACACTCATGTATGTGAAGAGCAACCCCTACCCTAAGTACACTTCTTTAGCAGTTCCTTTTACCTTCTAATATTCTACCGCATTAATAATTTTGTGTTTTATATAAGCCTGTGTTATATTTTTATCTATAATTGATTTTCAATATTACTCATGTAGTAACATATTATCTTTGTTCCATAGTGCTTGTGATTTTTTTAATTGCTAGACAGGCGCGCACGTATACAGACATACAAGTTTTATGTTACCTGACTTCCCACCGTCTAGCACTATCACTTTCCTTTCTTTATATATATTTATAATTGATAAAAGATATAGATATTATCATTTATAATAGTTCAAAGAGAAGCACTTCGCTCTTTTAACTTTTCCCAATATTTGTTTTGCGCTTTTAATTAGTTTTATTTACCAATCTTGTATACTGAGCAACATTTCTTTTTACTTAACTCTTTCTGCTTATATTTGCTTTTGTTAGTAAAACTTACTCCTCTAGGAAATTGATGCCATTAACGTCAATATATTGAATCAATTAGTGGTTCAGAAAAACTGTTTTGCATTTTTGTTAATGGGAAACAAGAAATCGCAATTTTTTTTAGCGAAAAATTACTTCACTCTCAAAGTCATTACCGTAAGCATTTCATTTAGTTAAAATGAAGTAATACTGTGTGTGTGTGTGTGTGTGTGTGTGTGTGTGTGAGAGAGAGAGAGTAGACTGTTTTTAGAGAAGCAGAGAGAGAGAGCAATAAGTACAGCATTTGTGTTTAAACATACACACACACACACACAAACTTGTATATATTATATATACACACACATATATATATATATATATTATATATACACACACACACATATATATATATATGTATGTATATATATACATAATATATATCAACTATGCCTGTCTTTCTATTGTTTAATATCCTGGCAAGAGTGTTACCGAAAAGAGTACTAGATTTCTTATGCACAGGTTACACTACAGTGATGCGGACGAAGGATATGCCTGCTTATTTACGACCCCCAATCCTTTTGTTTTAATCTAAAGTGAAATATATTAACTTTGGGAGAGAGGCTGCTGATTCCCTTTTGTCCTGTGCGAAATTCTCCGCACGTGAAGGTAATTTTAACAAATATTTTGGATCTGTAATCTCCCGCATTGTTCTCCTGTTGAGCATTGAATTACAGCTCTTCCTTGGTAACTGCAAATATTTCTACTTAAGCTCTGCTAATTAAATCTGGGCATTGATATACATATCTCTGTTTGTTGAATATTTTCAAGTGCGATTCTACCAAACACTGAAATCTCTTCCTTCATCTCTTTTGCTTATTTCCTTCGAACATTCATGTTTTGTTGTCTATTCTTAATTAAATCTGTTCTATTTTAGGGAAATTGAGAAGTGAAACTCTAGTGAGGGATTCTGATCTATTTTGGAAAACTAAGTCACATTGCAGACTTACTATATTCAATCACGCCTTTAATTTCATATATTCTACAAGAACAGATCCAGGATTATCGAAATATTTACAGAAACAAAGCTGCAGAGTTCTATATTCTCATAATGACTGCGACATATAATTATAGATCGTGGCAACACTCAAGACTTAAGGAGACGGAGATTCGCCCTATCTGATTACAATTAGCAGACGGATATTCGTTCTCTCTAAGTTACAGACAATTGCCGTATATTGAGAAGGCTGAGTATTATGAGTGCTAAAAGCTTTCTGATATCAAGTTATTTAGTTGTTGCTTTAGAGACGAAAAATTGGATTGTAGTTGTCCAAGTGTGTAAATAAACGTTCCTACTTTGAAAATCAAATATATATATATATATACACACACACACACACACACACACACACACACATATATATATATATATATATATATATATATATATATATATATATATATATATATATATATACCGATGTACTCCACAATGAAAACGAAGGAGAAACTAGAGGAAATAAAGTTCCCCGGAAGAGGCCTGATGGGAGGCGAAACTGTTGGGACAAATAAGGAACACTATTTCCTTTTTCCTCTGGTTACTCCTTCGTTATCATTGTGGAGGTGCATCCAGATATTTATCATCATGATTGAAAATACAGCTAACTATATATATATATATATATATATATATATATAATATATATATATATATATATATATATATATATATATATATATAAAATATATATATATATATATATATATATACAGTATATACACACTATATATGTGTATATATGTATGTATATATATATATATATATATATATATATATATATATATATATATATATATAATTTAAATACACATATAACCACATATCAGACTTCACTACATTGAATTTAGCATATATATATATATATATATATATATATATATATATATATATATATATATATGTATATGTATATATATATATATATATATATATATATATATATATATATATATATAATTTATATACTGTATATATAAAATCACTGAAATAAAAATAAGGCATTCTGAAAACGATCAAAACTATTTTTCTTTAGTACAATAAGTAAAACAAGCAATTAGTAATTTGACAGATCAGCGATATAATGCTATCTGATTTACAAAGGATGTGACAAGCAGACCAAACCCTGACTGAGAAAAATCAACGACAGTATGAGAAAAACAAAACTATGCGCTGACTGAATGCTGAAAAAGAAAGGAATTTGCAAAACGAACGAAGAAATGTTTTCAGGCAAACTAATCCTGATTAAAGATCTTCCGTTTTAAAAGAGCTAACATTTTATACATATTTGTATAACACACACACACACACACACACACAAATATATATATATATATATATATATATATATATATATATATATATATATATATATATATATATATATATATATATATATATATATATCCATATATATATGAAATTGTAATAACCACAATGCCCTCTTTAACTTCATGGAAATCTTCGCGGTTTTGGGATACCTTGTCACTACAAAGCCTTGGCTCCAAGTGCAAGATATATGAAGCAATTATGATGTCCGACAGCGGGACACGAACCCGCATCCCACAATCACAACGTGTCCAAGGCTTTGCAGTAACAAGCGTATTCCCAAAAGCTTGAAGAATTGGAGAAATTATGAGGGCACTGTTGCTATTACAGTTACATACGTATCTGGTAAAGAGTGACAGTAGATTCTACATACACACATACATACATACATACAAAAAAACATGCATACATACATATACAGTATATATATATATATATATATATATATTATATATGTGTGTGTATGTATGCATGTATATGTAATGGGTAGATGATATATCGGTATCGAGTGCACTCTGAACGTCTGTGAAACATTGGATCAACGTCAATGTAATGAGAGGTAATTTAAGTTTAACTTAGATAGCGAGTATGGAATCCGTCAGCGTCTACATAAGCCATTGGGAATTTGAATTACTCTTACCGACTTTTGTTGCATTCAATATCGAAAAGAAAACTATGTACAAAAATAGGCTCGTATGCAAAACATTATTGAGCTGCTTGCAAATTTCATTTCAATGAAAAATTCCCACCCACACACACACACACACACACACACACACACACACACACACACACACATATATATATATATATATATATATATATATATATATGTGTGTGTGTGTGAAAACTTTATATAGCAGTATTGAAAGCCAATTTTGAGAACCACAAGGTTTTTTCTTTTAATTCTTACATAAGAATTCCTGCATGAATACGTGACATAAATTGTAAGAATTACCCTAACCTACAAAGAAACATATAACACTTACATATCAAGCATATTATAGACATTTATGGTTTTATTAGTTGCTGATGGAAAATTAATTTTTCTCAGATTTATATTTGTTGTCAAATGAATATCGCTTTTGTACCAGGGGAATTTTACTTTTAACTGAAGTTCTCTGGTTATAAATGATTACATTCCCCCTCATCCCCAGTGTAAAGATTTAGAATATGTTAAAATACAACGGATTACGATTTTCATCCCATTGTGCTAAGTAATGAGGCATTAAAATGAATGGCATTAAAAATATATAAGAAAACTACCATTACTATCGTACAAATCCCGCGTTCGATTCTCCGACCGGCCAATGAAGAATTGGAGGAATTTATTTCTGGTGATAGAAATTCATATCTGGTTATAATGTGGTTCGGATTCCACAATAAACTGTAGGTCCCGTTGATAGGTAACCAATTGGGTCTTGGCCACGTTTCGTAATTTTCATATATAATTACATCTTCAAGGGCTCTAAAATAGATAAAAACATCACATAATTAGCGTAAAACTCAAACATAAATTTTTTTACAGTTAAAATTATACATTTAAAAAAAATCAAAATATATCAAAATTCAGAAACTACTGGACCAACCTTCCACCTTAGTAAAAGAAACATAAGTGGAAGAAAACTAAAAAAAATAATAAAGAAGAAAATCCACCTCAAGACAAGAAAAGGGGAGTGGCTGTTGACTGCGTGTTTAATGGGGGAACCAGTTGTTTGATCAATAAGGACTCTAAAACGGGTAATTCCTCGGTGCTGGGTGTTTGTCCGATGATCTTAAAATCTTTATTTTCAAGGTACAGTATGTTTTGTAGATTTTAGCGTGAGCTCTTATATTGGAATTTTGCGGGTTCGTGAGTCTGCTGCCTGTCTGGAAACTGACCCCTCTGTGACAATCGACGTGCACCTTCAGGAGCCTCCATGTGGATCCCACATAAATCCCCGAGTTACACCTGGGGCAAGTATATTTATATACCACACAAGAGGACATGAAAGAGAACATACGATCCTTGAACTGAAACAGAGAGCGGATGGTTAAGGGATATTTCGGAATCAGGTTAACTTTTATAGCAGGAAAATGATCGTGTACTACCTGAATAAATTTTTCTTTTAAAAGAACTATCACAGACATTATATATATATATATATATATATATATATATATATATATATATATATATATACAGTATATATATATATATATATATATATATATATATATATATATATATATATATATATATATATATATATATATATATATTTCTGAGAAACCAGAACAATATTCTCTTCTGTCGCAAACGTTGGATGGGAGAAACGGTGCACCCTGAGAAAATACATGTAATTTAAATACACACACATATATATATATATATATATATATATATACATATATATACATACATATATATATATATATATATATATATATATATATATATATATATAAATTACATATTATATATATACACACACACATTGCCAAAAACGGCCTCAGGTTCACACCGCCCCTTTAACCATATTTCTCCCTTTCCCAGATGAGTTGATTTTCCTGAACAACATTTGATAAGAAAGGGCCAAAAACGAGCCCAGTCATTCGTCCGGTTCGAATCTTCTTCTGATGACTCGATATCTCTTTCCCATCCCTTATTATCCCGTCTTTACCTGATATATTTCCTCTTTGTAGAATTAAATGGTCCATCACGTCGCCGGGGATGTAAGAGGCATCATCATCCTCTCAGTGGCGAGGAATGCCGGCGGGGATCGAAAAGAATTTTTCCATCACGGAGGAAGGTACTGTACCGTATAGTGGTTTAGAAGGAGAAGAGGAAACTATACCGATAAGGTAGCAGAATGCAGTGAATGAAGAGGAAGGAGCATAAATATTCCGTACAGTTATGATCAAATCAAAAAGACTGAAGATTAATGGTCTGCTTTCATCTTATCTGTTAAGATATATATCTTAAAGTGTCCTAAATCTTTCTTTGATACGAGGAGTCATCGCTAGCGAAGGGACATCAAACGTGCTGATCAGAATCATGGTCATCATCAGCTGCCTGAATGATGATGCAACCCTTTGAATTATTATTGAAGGGAAGTTATCTCGAGTGACCATACCATAGTCAACCACATACTTTCATAGCACCACGATTAAACGCAAGTTTAAGAATCGGAGCGATGATGCCTGGCGCCAGAGACACGCCATTCAGAAAACCGTGATATAAGATGTCCCAGCCACATTTATTTTCGTGTTTGGTTATTTTTATGACCCCTTTATGAACCACTAAATTACCCACCTGAATAATTTTCTTTTGTTGTGTCGCAATTTATACAAAAATAACGAATGACTTAAACCTCTCGGGACCACGATAAAACATTACTGGTAATATAGTTGCAATAACAATCACACACTTCCTGACACGCACCATAATTATATATATATATATATATATATATATATATATATATATATATATATGTGTGTGTATGTATGTATGTATATATATATGTATGTATATATGTATATATATACATATATATATCATACGCTTTTGTCCACTTAAGAGAGGTTGGCACCTTACGGTGTTAGCCTTATGGTTCTCAGCAAGTGTTCTGGGATAATGATAGCTTTCCTCCCTCTTCTAACCGTAGTTACAACACCAGAGTCGTCAAAAGAGGGGCCATGGATTTTTTATGGAGCAAATAACGTTCCATCGGACCCTCAGCGCCCAGGAGTAGATCCTGGGTGCTCTTGCTAACTAAGGGAATAGTGCTACTGATCACAGGCAAGTCTTCATTAACCGCAACATCCAGCTTCTGGGTTACAAACATATAATCAGAAAATGATACTGGATTCAGTAACTGCAGCCTGTTTAATAAAGGTGCCTGGTGACATATTATAAAACCTTCATCCTCCTCCAACGAAATACTTCATACCAATTCGCAATCATCATTAACATTAGTGACCGCATATTTACGGATATACGTACAAAAATATGACGATACACATTTAAAAAGGAACCGAAAAAGCGAATAAACAAGGGAAAAGACTTTTGCACGAATTACATTCTGCGTGTGGCCATCTTTCTTTTTTCAGTAAGAAGACTGTCTTTCCCTAAAATCGTAATAATGAATCAAAAGAACTCAGATGATTTTAGTGTCTTCCTGTTCCCGTAAAGCTTAGATAGCTCCACTTTTCCCCCATAGCTTTTACACGAGATATTTTCTTTTCCTGTATCGGATTAAACGGTCCATCACACTGACTAGGATATAAGACACTATCATCCCCTCACTTACGCTGAATTTCGTCGACGGTCTGAGACCCCTTTTTTTATTGCAGGAGGAAATGACCAAATGAGCGGAATGGGTGAGATAAAGGGGAGAAAACGGCAGCGAAAGACGAAAGGAAAATAATCGACTGACAAGCGAGAGCAGAAAAGCTCCTCAGAGAAAAGATTCCACGAAATAAGGGTGACATTAGAAGCGTCAATTCGATTTGTGTTCTGCGTTCAGCCCATCTGAAACAGTAATCCCTATAAAACCTTCGAAAAGTCCCTTTGACAACAGGAATTACTGCCAGCATAGGGACACCAAGAAAGGTAATATTAGGATCACGGACACCATCAGTAGCCTGAATGAAGATGTCAGTGGTTGGACGGTTTGATGATGGCGGTGGGGAAATAGATGGGGCAGGATGAGCTATAATAACAAGAGAATAATCTCTCTTATTACGGACGAACGTTGAAGCCATTATGGGCCTGCCATGGTGACATAATGATTGCTGTAATCCTGACCTTCTAATGGGAAGAATTAATCGACTTTAATGCGTCCTTAACATATAAAGATAGAAGTCTTTCGAAGGAACCTAAGGCCAAAGAGAGAATATGCAAACAATAACAAAAGTTCATTATGCTCGAAATAAACTAGGAAAACAGACGGATGCTTCTAGAAATGCACGAGCAACATATCTGGATAGTTCTCTCAAAAACTAAACGAAAAGACGAAGAAAAATGGCCTGAAGCATGAAGTTAATATAGCCTTACTCTCTTTGTATCCTATATCGCAACTGTTTTGAAAATGAAAAAATCAGTGCCATGAAGAAATATTAAAAGGAAGTGAAAGTGCACAACAGCACGATTCTGATTATCCAAAGGCAAGCTCAAGCATTATAGCAAATACTGGCTATTTTCATGCGATTCTTATTCTTACTGCGTAATGCGCTGAAATAGTCGTGTTCTGTACATAGTTAATACATAGTTAGTCCTCTAACGGCATAGTCAGGGGGTAGGGAAGAGCAAAAGTTTTCCTTCCGTTTGCCAATCCATCACGCTTACCTGGTCATCAAAACTCCAGCAAGGGATTTCTGTTGAATTCCGTACAGTGGTTGATCATCATGCACAGATCTTGATTGAAGACCGTCTGTCTGTCTCTTTGCTAGTGTGTACTTTCCTAGTTAATTTGCTTTCTTTATTATTATTTATTAATTATTACTTTTCTAGAATATGAAATCAACGCTTAAAATTCTGTAGATACTGTATACAACGTTTACCTTACCCATAACTTTTTAACTGTATGAGATAGTGACTTCATGTTTGGCTTGTCCCCATCTGTCGACTTGGCTGTAAATGAGAGTGCCACGTCAGCTGGGAGACAAAGACGGGCCAGAAAGGCACTGGCTAACCTACTCCGCTCTGAAAGATGTCCCTATGTCTTCGTGAGACATGGGGCACTGACTTTGACTTCGACTCCACTAATGACGCCTTTTGGTTGACACCAAACTTAGTAATTTCAAGGCCTTGATCATGGTGAAATTAAATTTCCTCGGTGGCATTCGTGTTTTCCTGTAACATCTTATCGGGAACAAAATGTCGGAGCTATTTATCCGCGCAAAAATCAAAGCGATGTCCTCTTCAAGATTTCTTCAGTCGAAAAGATTTTAGAGAGAAGTTCATCGGGCGCAAATGGGGAAACGTGTTTAGCAGTACTCTCAGGAATGCTTGTTAATCGTACAGAGAGTTATACGAAATGAAATAAAATTAAACGATCAAAACCTCGGATAACAATAGCGGAAATATAATATTATATATATATATATATATATATATATATATATATATATATATATATATATATATATATATATATATATATATATATTTATTTTTTTTTTTTTTTTTAGTTTACTAAAACTACGACCTATAAGCAACTAAGTGAATGCGGAAATCTACAGAGAAACGCGGGAAAGAATCTTGACAGCCTCATATAGAGTAAGTTCCCAGGAATATGGGATAATTTCTGCAGTTTTATGAGCCCCCAGCAAAAGAAATTGGATATGTAAGTTATCGTAATCTATTCCCCGTGCCATCATTATAACTTCGCGTAACTTAGAAAATAAAGTTCACCTATCTAGCAGACCACAAGAGAGAGCGTGAAAGAGAGGGGGTGTTGGTTGGGAGGAGTTGAGGGGGAGCAGGGGATCTACATGATTAAAATGGAAAACGAGCAGCTCTCTCTCTCTCGCTCTCTCTCTATCTCTCTCTCACAAATACACAAACACAAGCGTGCATACATGAATGTAAACAATTTATCAGTCTAATAACAGTGCAATTAAAACTGCTCTTACAAATACAGAAAATCTATAATATGATAAGATAATGTCCTGGGGAAAAAAAGAAAGAAAAATGAAATCACAGCAAAATCGGGAAACCATTATCTCAATCTGAAAATCGAGTCACACTAGCGTATAATCCAACCAGACCTATTAAAATCTTGCTTATGTTACAATATTTTACATGTCCGTTTTTGGCTTCATGATTATCAGTCCATCAGTCCAACGATCTCGATTTATAAAAATGACTGTATAAGAATACGGCGCGACGTCTAACATTTAAATGTAGAAGCGTCGATAACATAACCAAAACAATCTTAAAACAAAGTACTTTACTATACTTGAGATTTATTTACGTTAAATTGGGTAAACGAAATTCAAATCACGATCTCGTGTCTGAAAAAACTTTTTTCGGATAAGACAACTTTTATCAACGTTATTGATTACATGTCTGGAGATGTTATTTGCACCTACGGCACTGTACTCAATTATATATAATAGAAGCATCATAATCTTTTTATTCATTTTGCCATACATCACAGGAAACTGACTGGTGTTTGTAAAACGAAAAAATTTCTGAGGGAAGGAAGTATTTTTAATTTAGATCAATAACGAGAAAGACACAAGCATAACAAAAGTTTAGTATAGAAATTTGTTAATGATTAACAAAAGGAAATTTCAATTTTAATGTTGAACAAGACTACGTCACATATAAAATAGTGTACATAGCTATCCAAGATTCTAGGAGAACAATATCAAGATTACGGACACAGGGAAGGTTGGTAAACCTTAGGCAAAGAGGATACTGTAGCATCTCTCTCCAGCAACTATTTACAACTATTTCGCAGCGAATAACAAACCATGATTGCAGAATATTAATATCTAGTTTATTCTGCTTTATATGAATCATGAAATACGACTGGAAAGCACAACGAATAAAGTTTTAGAGAAAAAAGACTTTAAGTTGATTTGAGAGAAGCCAGTGACTCTGCCCTTCCGGAAAGTAGTATTGAAAATCCTTATTTTGAAAAATGAGTGACTACCGACGAGAAGCTCTATTTCATGTTAACCTGTAAAAAGGTTTATTCTTGGAGCTCATCTGGTTCAAACTGGCTAACACTTGATACTACCTAACTGACTGGGAAGAGATCCTTCTCGCTATGACATGTGTCTTGTTCATTGGATCAGCAAGGAGAGAACTCTTTTTGTTCCAAGAAATCCGATCATCCCCTTCGCAGGGAGGGATATTTGCTTATAAGATTTAGGTATGTGGAACCACTGGCAGCAGATTCCGATTCAAAAGCAGCCTTTTCTAGTCCTCTCTTGACGTGTCTGGACACGGCTTAATAAATTCAATTCACAGCAGGAGAAATCGAATAACATAACACTTCTATAGTCTTTGGCACACGAAGAAAAAGTATATCTTAGTTTAACCAGACCACTGAGCTGATTAACAGCTCTCCTAGGGCTGGCCCGAAGGATTAGATTTATTTGACGTGGCTAAGAACCAATTGGTTATCTACAGCTTATTGTGGAATCCGAACCGCATTATAGCGAGAAATGAATTTCTATCACCAGAAATAAATTCCTCTTATTCTTCATTGGCCAGTCGGGGATTCACGAAGGTGATAATGGTATCTTTTGTGTTGATCATAGGCATTCCAAAGAGGGGCGCAATATGAATTTACCTGGCCTCAGACAGAACAGTTAAGTGGAGCATTAAACAGCATGCGTACACGTGGCGGGAGAAAAATAACATCTCCGGTTAGACACAAAGGCCTAGTATGTGATAAAGTTCATAACATCAAAGACAATGGAAGGCATAATGAAAATATTAAAATTTTTTGTTTCTAAAGCAAACCTTTTTCGTTTTCCCAATATTTACACTTTTTTGTTTGCAAATGAATTTCTCGTTCTTTTTCAGTTTCTGTAAATTGCTAAATTTCAGGTTCGTGACTGTCAGAGATATGGGTAGCTGCACAGTAGTATGCTATGAATAACAAGTAAAAAATACGCCCAAGTTTCTTCGACGCAATCGAGTTTTCAACATCCGCTACAGTGGATAATCAAGGCCACCGAAAATAGATCTATCTTTCGGTGGTTTTCGGTGGTCTCGATATAATGCTGTATGAGCCGCAGCCCATGAAACTTTAACCACGGCCCGGTGGTGGCGTGTCCTACATCGTTGCCAGAAGCACGATTATGGCTAACTTTAACCTTAAATAAAATAAAAACTACCGAGTCTAGAGGGCTGCAATTTGGTATGTTTGGTGACTGGAGGGTGGATGATCGACATATCAATTTGCAGTCCTCTAGCCTAAGTAGTTTTTAAGATCTAAGGGAGGACAGGGAAAGTGCAGACAGAAAAAGTGCAGACGGACAGACAAGCCGGCACAATAGTTTTCTTTTACGGGAAAATAATAACTAGAAAAGAAAACAGAATATACATATAAGTGATTATAAAATTTTCTCCTTACGGGATCACAAAATCGTATTTCCCAGGGAACGCCCGGCATTCAGAGTTCCTGTCTTTAGGAGGAAACTGATATAAAATGGACCAGAAGGAATTGATTCTGAAGTTACTAAAAATATACTATATCCAATAATATAACCTAAAAACTATGAAGAGTTTTAGTTAACTATAAAGGAACGTATGCTGTTATCCGCAGAAATTCATGCGTTGGATACTCACCCTTTTACAGAATAATTCGTCTTTTAAATATGGGAATACTAAAATGTTAGAAGAGGCAGCCAATTTCACAGAGAAAATAGTCTTAAGCAAAAGTTTCAAATCTTTCGAATGTACAGTAAATACAATCACATTACATGAATGAATGAAAAAAAAACACTCTTATAACAGAGACATATAAAGAGGCCAGCACAATGATGAAATTCATACGGGCAGACAATGCATTCATAGTTCACAGCGGAAATGTAAATACAATCTTCTAGCGTTGTGGACGTGCACTTGATAGCTTCACCTGCAAGAGACAGTGCACAAGTTTGCTGGCTAGATGATTTGGCACAGGCACTGAAACGAAGTGACCTTAATACCAAGATTCGCGAGTCTGTGCACGATAAAAAGGAATGGCAAAAGGTGAGTGTAAGCTCTCTGCGAATCGTATATGGAGCGTTAAAGCCTAGGAAGTCTTCAGCACAAGAGTGCTCTTCGTCTCATCAGCTAAAGAATAAATCTATCAGTAGTTTTGTATGCCTCTGGCGCCATCACTCTTTGGTGCAACTATTTACGGAGAGAGAGAGAGAGAGAGAGAGAGAGAGAGAGAGAGAGAGAGAGAGAGAGAGAGAGAGCAGCGGCAGATGGGCCTTGAGCAGCAATGCATTAGCATACAAATAACGCAAAAGCAGCTAAAACCAACGGTATTATTCTGCTGCATGCGGGAAGCACTATAAAGGAAAATTGTATATCACCGAATCCAAGAAATGAGCATCTCATTCAGAATGACGTGTGTGGGGGGAATAAGAAATGTTTAGGCTAAAGCATTCAGCCGTCTGATTGACACAACACCACTACCACCCAGAGCAGCAATTCTATTAACAGCAAAATGAAAGACAACACTTGGCGGTGGTTCAGTTCTGTCGATCTTTTTCTGAGGAACAGAATTTTTTGAAATTACGGAGCCTTTCAATGCGTTTCTTAATCAAGCTGAATGCCTTCGCTATTCGAGTGAGTGTGCAAACGTATCCCGGAAACTTACAGACACTGGATGCACAGCGTATAAAAGGACATCATGAGCTATTCAAGATAGTTTAATACTAACTTTGCGAGTGAACAAAGGGAACGACCCTCGAGGAGACTTCCGAAGGTTTCTTCCTCGCTACAATGAAGCTGATAATGACAGTGACGGTGAGAGATAACTTTAAAGGTAAATGGGATGTAATAAACGCCGTTATAAATACATAGTTATATTGGAATTTAACACTAAAATAAAGTACAGTATATTTAGATAAAACTTTTATATTATGGCTTTTATTTTAGTGGGTATACAAAAAGATAAAAAAAACTGCAACATAAACAATACAGCATGGCCTGTCGTGTAGAGAGTCATCTGACATATGCTAGTTTTTTTTTGGCAGAACTTCGGCCAATTCCATCTAGTCAGCAGATTTCTTTATCGTGACTTGACAAATAACATAGGAAGAAATTGGCAGAAAGCAATGAAGATTACGACTGAATTATATCCATTCTAAGTTTAAGTGACTACATAGAACTTACTTCATCCAACATACAGTCACGAGAATGTGTCGCACAGTGCATCTGGTAGGGATGAGACGGATATCCGGGCAGACATCGGATGCAAACAAACAGCTGTTCTCCCGCGATACGCCAATCATCTTCTGTCAAGCAACCCAGCTCCACGACAACAAACGTCATATAATTTGCTCATAATAATCTAGGAAATGCGTAAATGGTAACCTATGAATTAAGGTATTTCAGGATATGACGCAGATATTTTGTAATTAATGTATGTGGATCACCGGACCGCACGTTTTAGATAATAATCAGCGACTTTATGATTTAAAATAATGGATTATAATTGACAAAAATCTTCATTGTTTTCTCTATATTTAGCCATTCAATTAATCGTCAACTGCTTTACATGCTGTCAATGAAAACTTAGCAGCGGATGCACTTTTGATCAGCCGCATGCTAAAAAAAAAAAAAAAAAAATGGAACCGCGAGTTTCCATGGAATTTTATATAGTGCAGTTGTTGAAAGTCAAACAGAGAAGGCCCATTCATGATTTTTACTGAAATCTATCGTAGAATCCCTTGTTCATTTTCATTTGCAATGTGCAGAACGTAAAAATCATAAAGTTGTCAAAAGAACCTTTTTAAATGGTACTTTAAATATCAGCATTGCTAGTGAGCTATTTTAAAATGTACCATAAATTATAAAAAAGACTCATTGCACAAGCAAAGTAAATAAAGTCACACGCACCAAACAATATATATATAAATAAATATATATACGTATACAGTATATATACATACATATATATATATATATATATATATATATATATATATATATATATATAAATTCATTCAAGTTCTTTCGTTAACAACGAACGAACACAAAAGCCGAAAAGGAAGTACTTATAAAGAATCTATGTGCCCAAAATAGCCACTCGGCGAGCTAGAATAGGGATTAGTGGGAGTGGTGACCCAGACAGGAAATGTTGCTGGTCCGACAACAAGAACAGACGAGCGTGTCGACCCTCCCCTATCAGCGGGCAGGAGGGAGGACTACCAAAGCGTCCGGTTTCAATTAAAGTAACACACATGGTTTCTCGCACGGTAGATTAATTGAAGGTTTTGCTTTCTTTATATAAAATGCCTCCTGGAAGAAAAGGCACCCGGAGAATGTTCGAGAGACGAGAATTTCAGTCTGTGCTACTAGTAGCTCCTTGACAGACGAGAACCTTGCATTTCTCAGTAGTGCCACTTTATGGCACCATCTTGAAGGTGGCACGTTCAGTCTCCTCGACAGACGAGTCCGAGTCAACCAAAATATGATGCTCTGTGAGGCCCACATTCCTCGTTTTGACAGGTATTTTTAATCCTCTATTATTATTATTATTATTATTATTATTATTATTATTATTATTATTATTATTATTGCTAAGAGATTCACAATTTCGTGAAAAACAATCTGTGTAATAAAAATCCACAATTAGCACTGTTGAGGAGCACCGTTCAAGTGTTCGAAAGTGTTTGTTTATTTTACATATTAGTATATTTACTATATAAATGTGGATTTTTATTACACAGATTATTATTATTATTATTATTATTATTATTATTATTATTATTATTATTATTATTATTATTATTATTATTATTATTCAAAAAGATAAAACCCTTATTTATATGGAACAAGCCTACAAGGATACAGACTTGAAAATTCAGCTCAAAGAAATTATGAAATTTGTTGGAAAGAAGTCACGGAAGATAATTGTAAATACAAAAAGAAGAGATCAGTTATCAGAAAAGGGGAAAAAAAACGTATAAATAAATAAAATATACAAATACAAATATAAATAAATTAAGGGTCGTAATGCATTGCATCTTCGCTTAAAATACTGAGTCCCAACTGCACAACATCGACTGAAGCTCGGCCGAACAGTGCTTGAAGCTTTTCTTAGGGATGAGATGTGACATCTTATTTTGATCGGTAATATACGACGGCTTTTGCATCCGTCGCGGTGGCAACAGGAGATGTTGGCGGTTACAATTTCTCTGAGATTTGCTCACCTTCTTTACAGAACAGAGTATAGAATTCTGGCCAAAGGCCAAGCGCTGAAACGGAAACTGACCGTACAAAGGTTTTAAGGGTTTAACGGAGGAAAACCTCGCAGCAACGGCACTATGAATCAATTGTTGGGAGAAAGTGGAAAGTAAGATAGAAGAAAGAGAATGTGAACGGAGGTACAGTAAAAGGAATGAAAGAGGTTGCAGCTAGGGGATGAAGGAACGCTGCAAAGTACCTTAAGTAATGCCTACAGTGCACAGCATGAAGTCCACTGACGGCATCTTCTTCATAGGCCGTCGTTATCTAGCTGCAGTAGTTGAGGGTTATTTGGTCACTGTGATCATCATTATCCGAAGAATTTCATATATCTAGTTTTCGTACCAACGAAGGGTTGGTATCGCGTTAGTGTCCCTCTAAGTCACGTTATTTGGGGTTGTCTTTTATCCACAAGTTGCTGGCCGGCTCTCTCGAGCTCCTTGTGGACAGCTGCTGCCCAACAGCTGCTGTGAGATAGGTCTCAGCGGATGGACGCGCCCAATGTCTCAAAATGATCACTTTCTAGTTTACGAACATGAAAGAAACATATAAAATTGTAAAATAAAAGGTATTTTTGTCACAAAAGGATACTTTATAACCTCTCATAATATTGTCAGAATGGCTTACTGTTGCAAGCCGTACTCTATAATCATTTTCCTTGCAACCTCCCTCATATTTATGTAAGATATTTCACTTATTGTGTAACCTACGATTAAAATTTGAGTAATAAGCGCATTAAAAACTGTTAATCCTCTGACTACTGTGTGACACAATTTTGCCATCTAAAAATAGTACTTGTTTAGTGCTGGCCAAAGTAAATGCCTATTTTCATTCTCATAATTTTCAATGAGGACTCACATTGCATGTAATATATATATATATATATATATATATATATATATATATATATATATATATATATATACATATATATATATATATATATATATACACACACATACTATGTATAAATTTCAAGGAATGTATGGGCCATCAGAGAAGGTAAATTTTTAATGACTTGTTTCCGATTTCTTCAAAAAGGTGTCGCCAACAAATGTTTATATATATATATATATATATATATATATATATATATATATATATATATATATATATATATATATTTACATACACACATATATGCATATAAATACACCATATGTATATATAAAGCTTAAAAAGGCAAAAACCGCATCAACGCTAAGCTAACATGGCGTGGGTGGGTCTATTCCAGCTTTAGGATATATATCTGAATTCGAGAGATATGTATATGTAGGAATGGGAAATAGAATTGTATCTTTCTTCTTGGTCATGCGGTTAACGTTAACCTAATACTGATTTCGGAGGCGGGTTCGAATCCTGCCAGAGCGTCAAAATTTCTTCAGTTGTCACTGCATTTGGATCTTAGGCTTTGTACTGGCAAGCGTATCCCAAGAGTGTGAAGAAATCGAGAAATTAGAAGCCAATGCGGCTATCATTAATACTTTCAAATCTCGTAAAAAAGTGACCAGCAGATTACAAACACACACATATATATATCATACATACATACATACATACATACATACATACATACATACATACATACATACATACATTAACTTAATCACATACACAATTGTTCTGTGCATTAGTAGAATTACTAAAAGGACCTCATTCAAACTGGATGGTATCTGATGGAGTATTTATTCAGAAAAGTCACAAGCTTTCTTGGACAAACAGTCCACATTATCAAGTATCCATACAGACTGTACGGATACTTGATAATGTGGACTGTTTGTCCAAGAAAGCTTGTAACATTTCTGAATAAATACTCATTAGATACCATCCAGTTTGAATGAGGTCCTTTTAGTAACATACATACATACATACATACATACATATATATATATATATATATATATATATATATATATATATATATATATATATATACATATATATAATATATATATATATATATATATATATATATATATATATATATATATATATTAAAAATTAATTTGAAATATAAAGACTAAATAATACATGATAAAGACGAACAACATGCGGGGAAAAAGCTTCCAGTCACACAGTATATTTCATTTAACAGCAACTGAAATGTGATTAAATGCACGACCATTGCTGATTGATGTCGTCTACGATTCTCTATGCCTCTGCTTCTGGGCAAGCTTTCTGAAAGGCTTCTTCACGTTGCGTTTCTCTTGATTAGGGAGGCGTAAATGGACGTGAACCCCTGCCTGTCTGCACCTCTGAGAGTCTCTCTCTCTCTCTCTCTCCAATGGGTAGGAGGGGAATGGCTGGACAGTTACAGTGCCCATACACTTCGGAGAACTCGTTCCGACTTCCTCAAGTCGAAATTTGTTAGCGATATTTCAAGGATATCAGGTCTCTGACGAAAAAGCTAAAAGTCGCAGAACCAATCCCTTGAGGAAAGCCCCCCTCGATTGTTCGTTGCAGTTAGAACATTCCATGAACTTTCACATTTTGTAACTGTTACTGCTTTCAGTTTCATTTGGCAAAACACCAGTGAAGTATATAACTCGATCCTTAGGGACAAACAAATGGGTGACATTAAAATCTGTGTAGAAGAACAATTCCACCGTTTACGTATCCAAACAGCTGCAAAAACAATTGCAATGGTTCCCATGGATTTACCTTATTCTTGTATTTATGAAAACGGGAGAATAACTTTGAAATCGTTTATTACACAGGCTTTTCATTTCATCTAATGACTTACAGAACAAATGACATTTTACCGGTTTACTCAGTTCTAACTCGTCTAAATACTTTTCCGAAAAAGCAAATATAAAATTGTTATTTTTGGATTAACAGAGCGACTAATGGACGTAAATGCAAAGATTACTGACCAGAAAGAGGTAAGAGATGTCACATTTGGTAGGCTTTGAATTGCTGACTTGAATGGGTAGAGAGACCTTAATAATTACAGTGTTTCTACAGAAGAGTTTTCATCGGTATATCTGGGAGGAAAATGGCTAGGAAAAGCGTTTGTTAAGTTTTGTGTCAGACAAGATATAATGAACGCACAGGCTGAGAAGAAATGTAGTGTTAGATGGAGGGAAATAGTGAAAGTATGGCTATAGATTTAACTGAGACAAATTATTTTATGAGAAGTTACAATATTATATAAGGAGAAAACGCGAGAAAAATGGATGGGTTAGAGATGCAATCGTTAGAAAAGGATAAAAAGGCTATGAAAAATTTTGGGATAGCGCACAGAAAAACGGAATAAAAACGGCAATGGTAGGGTGATGAAATGAGAAGAGGGTTAGTGAGGGAAAACTTAGTTTGTTTGAAGTGCCGATAGAGGGCAAAAGAGCTGATCACGTTGCTGCACACAAGATCCATAGGGTTTTAATCACAAAGTGAATGGGGAAAAAATTTAAGTTAAATAGTAAGGAGTAAATGTAAACAATACAAAAAGGAGGAAATGGCAGCTGTGCTCCAAGGAAGTAAATACACAGGAAGATTAAGGTCAAACTGTTCATAGAGTGAGTATTGAAAAAAGATATGTTGAAAGAGAATGTTGTTGCTCCTTGTCTATGAAGGAAGCATTTTAACGATTTGTTTCACGTGGGGAATAGAAGAGATGTAGGGCTAAATGATGCACGAGTGAAAGGGGCTCAGGTAAATCTGAAAATGCCTAAGGAAGAGACTCTTGAAGAAGATGGGAGGGTACTATAGTAGTCAGAGAACAGAACAAAAAATTAATTTAGAAGATGGCAGACTGGAAGATGTCCATGTACAAAAAAGATGTCCATGTACAAAAACAACCTGGAATAACAGCTGCTGCTAGGATGAGAGAGGAGGTAATCAGAACGGTTTATGCAACATATCTGAAGAAAAGAGGGCATGTAAGCCAAAATTGGAATATCTTCAGGAGTGCGGATGTTGATTGTGGACGAGAGTAAAATGACTGAAGTTAGTATAATGAATTGTTCATAAGTAGAGTAAGGATTCAAATAGTGAGGGGTTAGGAGATAAGATCACAAAAAATTAGTGTAGTTGAAAATAGAAATTAGGGCGTCTTGAACTGCTTTGGTTATGTGGAAAGAATGAAAGACAATAGGTTGGTGTAGAGAGGTACAAATGTGTGGAATTCAGAGGTGCTGGAAGAAAGGCGGGGAGGAAAACCTAGGGTATGATGGAAGAGCTTAATCTTAAGGAAGGGAGAGAATAACTGTATTATAGAGGTCAGTGGCACAGTGCGTATAGAGAAATTTTAAGGGCTGCTGATGAACATCCTGTGAAGGTATATGAAGAGATTAGTAATATGGAAGATTTATGCGCAAGGAATTCGTGTATGATTCAGCAATTTAAAGGATGAATGCGGCAGTGGGTTTTATCTAGTTCTCTGGAGCCACCCCTGTATTAAATGAAACGGTTGTTTGCACCCCGGAGATGTGTTATTTAGGCAAAAAGTACTTGGCACCGTCGTTTCCAGTGTTTTCAGCTGATAAACAAATCTCGTGCATATTTGTGATTTTTAATATACATATATATATATATATATATATATATATATATATATATATATATATATATATATATATATATATATATATATATATATATATATATATATATATATATATATATAGTGTATATATAATATATATATACATACATACATATAAATATATATACAGTATATATATGTGTGTATGTGTATGTGGAATCATATGTTTGTTGGTGCATTTGCGCTTGACTGCAAAAAGTATACATGAAGGTCTTAAAGCACTTGAAATTGACCAAAATTTAAATCCTTGGTCTCTAAGTTATTTTTATTCTGTTAAGTTATTTATTTGCAAAAGCCTTTCTATTCCATAAAAATTACATATCTACGTCTTCATTTCACCCATGTTGTTACCATTCCGAACTTAATTTCAAGTTCCACTCAAATTAACCTCAAATATTCATTTCATAAAGGTAAATTCTGTGTGATTTCAAGCGCCAGCGATACCTTGCAAAGTTTACATCCTTCAATAAAGAGAAAACTCCGAATCCAAATGTAAAATCCTCAATTCGAAGATATAGAACGCGCAAGATCAGATAACGCAGATCAGATAAAACCAGACCTGAGAGCCAAACTCAAAATTGCTCCTCCAAAAAATAACGGCTTGATACACTGTGAAATCTTTCCGCTCGGATTTTGCAAGGCTTCAAGATGAAAGAAACGTTCAACGCCATCTACCAACTCCTTGCTTAAACTGGAAAGTGCTATCATCCATGTTCGACGTTCTCTCTCTCTCTCTCTCTCTCTCTCTCTCTCTCTCTCTCTCTCTCTCTCTTAATACTTACTCATATAATTATTTATTTCCAGTGCTTTCAGCATGCCACATTCCGAAAATCACAGAGGTCACTGACAAAGATGTGAGTGACAACCATAATATTCTGCTGAAAGATCAACTCCCTTTCACAACATACTTCACATTTGTATTTTCGTGGTTTAATCTATAACACCATTTTCATCCGAGTTACGATAATATTGGGGAATATTCGTAAAACTTATCAATGAATTAATGCAATGAATTTGTTACCTATGCAATTAAAAACGTAAAAAATTACTTATTCTACTACATTTGCACCAAAAGTTAAAAGAGGTATTATTCAAAATATCACAAATTATTATTCATATAATCTGTAATAGCAGTATTAACGGTATTAGAAGTAACAGCAAGTAAAACGCAAAAAATCTACGAAATGTGCAAAATCCATCTTCTAACGGTTATAAAATTGCTTAGAAATTGGAGGAGCCCTCTGCTGTGACAAAAATTATTCCTTGGACTAATAAATTAAAAACAATGATCTTTTACCATAAACTGGGGCTACTGTAAAGAAAGTAAATGAAATGTTTCAGAAAAATTCAGTCACACTGACCTTTTAATAACTCTGTGATCAGTAAATCACCCTTTGCTTCTAACCATTTACAGAACCCTGACCTTTGCATCGCATGTAGTGCTGAAGATATGCAAAATTAACAATGCGGCCGAATCCTTCGCCTCTTTTACAAATTATACTTCAAAGAAAAACTGCTAAATTTAGGTAATATCGGTCATTTCTTTCTTCCTTATTTAGTATTCGTTGAAAAAATCAATCATTTTTAATCTCAATTAATTTGTACTTTTTCCTTCTCTTTTCTTTTCTGCGCAGCCATAAAACGGCTTTAAAGTCTTCTTGAAATTCACTTTTTTCTCTTTTATCTTAAGGAATAAGATAGCTGGAAGAGAGCTGTATCGAAAATGGTTAATTCTGAAGCGATTATCGGGAACAGATCCATTCTGTGGTTGCAAAAGTACGTCATTAATGCACAGCTCGTAGTTTATGGCTTTTAATGCTCGCTTCTTCACAAGTCAAACAAGAGAGTATAAAATGTTACAAAGGTAATTGTTCTGTTTCTATATTAAATAAAAAATGAGTCCTTTCCATTCTAAACACAATTTCTTTTCAACTCCTTCACTACTACTACTACTACTACTACTACTATTACTACTACTACTACTACTACTACTACTACTACTACTGCTGCTGCTGCTGCTGCTCAATTCATTCTGTTCGAATGAACTCCACACACAATGGAGAAAATAAAATATTATCTGGGTATCAAAGATTTCTTCAGGGTGCGTAGGACCATAAGGCAATTTAACGCAAAAAGAGAAAAAACTACAAAACATCATAAAAATAAGAGAAGATAATATCTCGCATGAGGCAACCCTAGAAAAAGAGAGCCATAAAAATTGTGAAGGATTTCTGCAACCGTCACCGTTTTCTTCATGGACTGATGAGAATCAGGCCATCCGTGGCAGAAGGTCTTTCCGGAACGGAACGGATTCCAAACTCCCTTCCATTATTCTCCACGTACTTCATCTCTCTCTCTCTCTCTCTCTCTCTCTCTCTCTCTCTCTCTCTCTCTCTCTGTATTTGTCTTACTCCTCGTTCCGCTTACTATTCCTTCCCCCCACCGCCCCCGCGCCTCCTGCTTCCCCCCTTTAACATTTTCTTGCCCGATTATTTCTCCCAGACTCGTGTAATTGCTCCTCACCGGCAAGACTATTATATTTCTAGTCCTTCATTCGAAGACGTTCTCCAGCATTTTGTCTTCCCTCGATTTCA
This sequence comes from Macrobrachium rosenbergii, assembly GCF_040412425.1. Lineage (NCBI taxonomy): Eukaryota > Metazoa > Arthropoda > Malacostraca > Decapoda > Palaemonidae > Macrobrachium > Macrobrachium rosenbergii. Next base: position 11,852,197 of record NC_089752.1, on the reverse strand, counting down.
CAACAGAAAATCGTTCGGTCACCTAATGCACCTTTCTCTCGCACTTTTTATCCTTCCCCTCTTCCCAACATCGTTAACATCCACCGGGCTGGGTCTCTCTCTCTCTCTCTCGACTTTGCAAATATCTCAGCCTATCAATTCAGCGAGGAGATGGTTCAGGAATTTCGGGAATTTTCTTTGAATGTTAACAATATAGGGTAACTCGAGGTATCCTCGTAGTGAAATCGATACGTTTTAACGGAAAAATTAAAGGCAACACTCAAAGACGGTTCGGACAAAATTCCACGCAATGATTCTACCTCTGGGACACATACTTCGAACACTTCTCAGACATAGTTGTCAATGCCTAAATACTTCCAACATACCTTGTGATTCAGCTGTGAGATGTGTTAAGTCAAATTTAGTTAATTGGACAATAAGTTGCACTATGCCAGCATGGGTTCTAACTCTTTGAGCAGCCCTTACGTCAACTAACCACTAAGATTATAGAAAAAACCATTCACAACTGTCAAATTTCCCTTTCACCATGATATGAAGCTCTGTGGACCATATATGGAAAATAAAGAGAACTGGGGTGGCAAAGTGCGTTAGCCATTCTCAAATTACAGTAATAATAAAACTGTGAGTTTACAATCATTGCAGTAGTCTGCACCCTTATTATGATAAGATGCAATTATGGCGGGAATCATAATAATCCACATTACAATATACGTTGACCAAATTTTTTTTTAACAAATGCTTTCAATGTAAACACGCTGGTAAAAGATTAGATTTTACTTCTCTCTATGCTATAGAAACCTAAGCGAATTTCTACAATCTATACATTTTACCTGAAACGTATGCAATGCCTCTATATTCAGCACTACTATAGAGCCTTTCTTAAATGAGTGAATCTTAAATCTGGGCAAAAATGGCCTATCGGTCATTACAACTAATAATGAAGTCAATCCATCAACTGTTATATATTTATCCACAACGGGCTCTTGCTATTAGAGCATCCGGGAAATTCACCTAATTTTCGTCGATTCTTATTTGAATCTTGGGTATATACAAAAGAAGAACAAAGAGAGTTACTAAAGTAGAACATGGAGTTGAACTCTACCTAATTTGCAACTGCTCTACGACTATAAAATATTAAATATATAAAAATGATACAAGAGCACCATTTGCCCTAAAATGAGAGAACATATGAAAAAAATTTCGTTTTTTCGAGAATGGAGCAACAGTTTCTCTCCTTTCAATTTGAATTACTTCAAAGGTCAACTTTTCAACTCATTAAACATTGTACTGAATGTAGGATAATAGCTCCCTAAAGATGTTTATGTGAAAGAATTAATCAGTATTAATTACAACTATACTGATTAAATGCTAAGTTGGCACAAAAGGCTTCAAATCTGAGTTCAAAAGTTTGTGCGTGCATCTGGGTCAGTTGAAATACTGACACTGTCATACATTACTTTTATCATCTGTGACGATTTTTAATGTCTATTGTGTTACTTGAATGCTTTTACTGTTACACAGATATTTTAGTACACTGAACAAAAATATCATATAGTAATAAAAATAACTCAAAACAAGCGTACTTTTGTTAGGATGAAATAAACCCCAAATAAACGTAAGGGAATAGCTAGTGTTTCAGTGAAATACTAACCGATGGGCCGTATGCGCATCAGAGAGAGGGAGGGAGGGAGGGAGGGAGATAGAGAAGGAGAAGTGGAAGGAATGTTTAAATCAGGAATTTATTTTATACTCTTCGCCGTTCTTTGTTCTTTCTCGCAGAAACAGGATATTTTCTTGATGAACATCAAGCCGATAAAAAAGTAAAAAGGAGAGAACATCCACAAGAGCAAAAGCACTCCTGTCTTCCACCGCAGATCCGAGTCTAAAGTTTGGAAGTTACGAGAAACATAATGGAAGAAATGAAAAGCCAAGGGTAGGAAAACCACCTTGCCTTTTCAGTAAAAGGCACAGTTAGAGGGAACATTTGCCTCGGCTCGCGTTATCGCCAATAACTAAAAGCTTATAATGCTCCAGATAAGGTCTACAACGGCTCCCTGCTCTGTAAAACGCTAAAATTACCAGAGGCATTGAAACTGCAAACTTTCCTCGTTTCAAGTGATACCACAAAAAAGCTGCAGAGAGAACTACACTTATGAAGTCCATGTAACTACCGTGCTTCCAAACAAAAGTTATTTGTCAAGATATTACCTTTGACAAAATATTTGTACACTTGAAGTTTTGGGAATTACATTACAGTAAATAAAATATATACGAAACGGACAAGTCCTACCGCAATCTTACCCATATGTAAATTTAGAATTTCCACTGTTATTCCATTACGCCAAAAATCAGATTGAGTATTGATATCCATATGCCATTAAAATCTTATAAAAAGACTCGTCGAACATAAAATTTAGATATATTTTAAAACATTCTTTCAGGAAAATTTCCGTGGAAATATCCCGTTAGCTGTTGCGTCATGCTGATTTCTTTCAAACTGCCATGGTTGCACAATACACACACAGAATCTGCAAGCTAATTCATCTTTCCATTTGCTAGATGACTGCAATAAGATGAAAGCAAAGTTATAACCTACAGTGAAAGAAGCCATTTAACTCGCTTCCTGGAACGATACTGGGAAACTCCCTATACGGAATAAATGACTTCACTGAGAATCATTTTGGGTTATTTGTATCTTTACCGCAAAGTTCTTACGTGAGCTCCAGATAATCCAAGGATACCTGAAAAAGCCATTGACACGGTGGGAAATACGCACAGGCTTACAAGTAAGTTAACTAATAAATGAGGCTAATAATTTTTTTTCTTATGGCTGGCCAATAAATCGAAAATGCAATGTATACGGTATATGTATACTGTATACACACACACATACATATATATATATATATATATATATAAATATATATTATAGAATCTGCTGATCACTTTGTACCAGATGCGCATGTAATTTTAAAAACCACAACGCCCGCTCAACTTCTCGATTTCTTCGCACTTCGGAAACGCTTGCCACGATAATGTTCAAAATGAAGAAAGATATGAAGAATTTCCGACACCCAAGCAAGATTCGAATTCGCAACCGGGGTATTACAACGAGGTAATAAGATTCAGAATTTCTTCACTTTCTCCATTTGGATCTGGGCTTTGTAGTGACAAGCGTTTCCAAAGTGTGAAGAAATCTAGAAGTTAAGAGAGCATTGTGGTTTTTAAAATTACATACCGTACGTATCGGGTAAAATGTGGCCCTTAAATTCTAAATATAAATATCTAAGCCTTAAGAGCAAGGAACTATCAAACAATTTGGTATGATGGAAGGTGGGTCTATTCCAGATCTAGCAAACGTACCTGAGCTAGACATATATGCACTTATAAGCGGAAACAGACTTACACCTTTCTTCTTAGCCAGGTGGATGAGCGTTACCTCGTTCTGACAGCAACTGACAGGGGCTACTCAGATGATAGATGAGTCACATGATGAGCTCACCAAGCTCCCTAAGCGTTATCAAGTGTTTCCTTAATATAGTTAGAAAAGCAGGCATTCACTCTGCAAAGATAATTAAAAATAATAAATCTGTATGAGAGTCTGCTGAATACTCAATCAATACCGTTTCAAATTCCTGACATTTTAAATTCAGCAAAAGTAAATTCGGCAAGGTAAACGGGAAGTAATGGGCAATAAAACAATGTCCTTACTGTAACAAACAACGCCAGATATAATCTCCACCGCTCATAGCTGAAACACACAGTCTAGTCTAGCTGTCATATTTTCAAGTTAGTTATTTTTTGTACTTATCAGCGTTTTTCCTACCCTTTTATTTTGTTTACTCTGGGAACTGAATGAATACCTGACTCAGTTTATCACACGCTTCCAAATACCTTTAACCTTTTTTCACCATCTGAATCTCGTTTTATTCTATTGTTCGACAACAGGTATTTGCCCCCCCCTCCCCCAACCGCAAAAGTTGTACTCTTTTCTGATGTATTCATCGCCAAAATTTTTTTCGAATTTTATAATTTTATTATAAAATTGTTTCGTTTCTGGAACTGTATTATGTTCTTTAGTTCAGTCTTATGTTATTTACACATCCTTCCACAGATTTAATTATATTCTCAAATACAAAATTACTTGCAATACTATTTTCTCAAAGTTTGCACTCATATCCCAGTTCCCTTTTCATGTTCAAGCACATCCGGCATCATATTCTTTATCTTTGTAATATTTTCTAAACTAGCAACTCGTGCCATCATGTAGCAGTCTCTGATTCTATCCTCTGCAGAATGGATACAAGAGAAGTTGTAACCTGATCTGAGTACGAGATTCCAAACATGGCGGGATAAACCCATTATCAGGAGTCACTAACAGGAATGTAAAACAGCTGAGTGGAAAAGTACAAAGACAATAGACAAAATCACAATTTCACTCTTGTGATCTAGCAACCTCTTAGCCTTTTTTTTTATACAAAGGGAGAGGGAGGGAGCTATTCAGGAAGATTTCACAAACAGAATGTGACGTTGCAATTACTGTGGCAGGACAACGTACCTTATATCGCGTGTTGGATACACGATGACAACCCTAGGACCCTACTTGAAGCCCATCGCAATAATGGAGTCATTCGTCAACAATTTGTGGATGTGCATGGCAAGAACAGTCTCTAAATAACCATATTCGGACACAGAAATTGTTCAGTAGCAGGATAGTTAAGGCCGATCTGTGGTCGCTAAAGTGGTTGGCTTTGCATTGTAGCCTACCTCATTTCCAGTAGTCCTACTTGTAAATTTGTACCAGTATCTGTTAGGTCAGGCAAAAGGGTATGTGGGTAACACCCTCATCCTTAGAGACGTGCTAGGAAATAGGAAAGCTTACCATTCCGGTATATATATGTATATATATATATATATATATATATATATATATATATATATATATATATATATATATATTATCACATATATATACGTACACACATTTATGCACTTCAATTCTAATCCTCTTCCGAGAAGCAAACATGGGATAAGTTCCATTAAATACATTGACAACACACAATTCTCTCTGAGACACACACACAAACACACATCTTCTCTTCAATGAAGTTTTTTTTTTCATTTCCCTCCATCGACCCCTATTTCCAATGGTCGAGGCTCTTCTAACTCAACTTTTCTCGGTAAGTTAAATACAGCATTGAATATCCGTAGACTTATTTATATTTTTTCCGATTTTTCCCCTCGGATGAATGTATTTTTCCTTACTTGTCACCTACGCCTCGCCAGTACTCGCCAATAGCATTCTTTTGTTTCCTGCTGACGGGTACCTGATGGTTTAAAAGGGTTTTTAATCCTACCTGTTGAAAATTCTATTTCACTGACCATTTTTCCACTTAAACACCATTATTTGAACTCATTTTATTGACGACGAATTTATCACTTATAATCGTCTAATGACACTTACGGGTTGCTCTACGAGCAAGAGCCCATGCTGGCATAACGCCCGCTTAATCATAAACAACGATTCATGGAAAAGTGTTTGGAAAGGACCCCGACTGTTTGAAATACTTTACATCGTTGCTAAAGAAAATTTTCAAACATACTTGGGAAAGAAGAAATTGCAAGGAAAAGAGTGGTAGATTTTGAGTTCCACCAGAGTAGCTGGACGAGTGAGCTAATGTACTTATGATGAGAAAAGAAATACCTAGAACTCTATTTGGCCACTCTTTCTTTGCGAAGCCACGAAAGGCCTTTGGAACTTCATGAAGAAAATAAGACCAAAGCGGAAATGAGAGAGAGAGAGAGAGAGAAAGAGAGAGAGAGAGAGAGAGAGAGAGAGAGAGAGAGAGAGAGAGAGAGAGAGAGAGACGTATGATATCTACTTACATACCATTCCTTATGTAATAAGATAATACAGTTTTACCACTGCATGATGATTTATTAGACAAGGATAATAGCGTAATCCCTGATAAGGATTTTATTTTATTTCTGCAAGCTCTCTCTCTCTCTCTCTCTCTCTCTCTCTCTCTCTCTCTCTCTTCACACGTATGCATTCAGGCATTCGAAAATACTTGACAAATCAATCCACCAGATATCAGGTAAATCTTCCTTAATTCCATACATAAGCCAACAACTGAATTCATTATCGATAAATGCACTTAATTCCTGTAACGATTTCCAGGGAAATATTAAAGTAATCTAACCCATTAATTAAACACTAGTTCTACTTTGCATAATGGAACTGACTTGTCAAACTGACAGAGGTAAACTACTTTGAGACTCATTCGTCTAAGAAGTATTAAGTTTTTAAAGACAATAAATTAAAACCAAAAAAAGATTTTAAACTGAATACAGACTAAAAATAGGAAAACAGTAAAGGAAGAAAAATAATTCTTGCCCAGAAAAAGACTGCTAAGATACAAGCCAAAAATGATAACTGTCAATGTTTGCGATTCATTACTGTAGTCTAATCACCCTTATTTACCATCCTTTCATTCTCTGCTGAGAGAAAAAGAGAGCGAAATAATTGGTTCCTTTTTAAATGCTGAATCATGAGTAAAAGACGAAGAAGAGGCACTGATGAACCCAATTGGCTTAATGCCTCAAGATCTACATTTGGTGTCCGTACCGGGACATGTGACTCTGTAGTACTGGAACGCTTACACCAAGAACTGGATCCCATGATAAGTTACACAAAGAAAAAAATGTGCGACGCATAAAAGTTTAAATCTACCAATGAACGATACACGTGTGAATGTGCATTATCCACTATGGGATAAACATTTCGATATGCCATTAACAGCTTCAAAGGCGATGAATAATGCTTTGAAATAAGATTCTGTTTCTATTAATCTCGATATAGTTCTCTTAATGAAGCGTTCGGTTAACGTTGAACTTCTTCTGTTACTTTCCTAAAGAGAAAACGAGGAAAATAGAAAAAAATAACATTTGAATTATCACATAAACCGTAATTCGAGCATAAATTTACTGGTGAAGGAACAATGAGTGTTTACTTCACATGCTATTGAACACTGATGGTACAAAGAAAGTATGGAAAATAAAAATATAATCTTTTAGAAAACCTATCAGGTTCTTACGAAAGAAACAAATAGCCACTGCTAACAGACAAACAGTATTCGATCAGGCAATAAAATATTCACAGATCTCTTCTCTTTAGGAATGCAATTAGAAAGACGTCGATCTTCAAATTAAGTTATACAAACCAAAGTATACTGAGCCATAATTATCGACCACGCCATCTACTGAACGTGCAAAATGTTTTTAATATGAGCCAAAAATAGTAAGTAATTTTATAGCTTGAGGTGCTCATTACTCTACTATGATTAGTGTATCTGAATTTTTAAATTCATTCATGCGAATGAATTTTAAAATTTGTTGACTTATTATAGTCCTCAAAAGTTTGACTGTTGATAAAAATAAGAAAATGGTCCGAACAATTACCGTAATTGGTACAACCGATTATATGCCATCAGGAATGCGCGAACAATTAATTTCACTTGACAGTAGCTGTCATTCCTTTTGTCCACCCACATGGAAAAGGCCATTTATCACATTTAACAATATCTTTACGTCATCCTTGTTTCTGTTCTATTTACCTAATGGCTTCTCATTCTTTGAGACAGGTTTCCATTTGTAATCTCAATATTACATACTAGGTGTAGTTGAACTCTCCTTCCACCCGGCAAGAAGGTTATATTTTTAATATAGTCTGTCCCTCCGTCTGTCAATCTGTATGTTAGCAGGATTACGTAAAATGTACTGAACGTGGCTACATGACATTTGGTGAAATAATTTAGTGTGTGACCCCCTCCAATCCATAAACATCGGATGGGTTCCGATGAAGATCTGAAGATTTATCGTTGTATACACTATGTTGAATATTCATTGGTTTAAAGGGCATCTCTGACGGGAGATTTCCATCTCCGGCACAGTTTAATCATTCATCTCTAGCGTATCCTTCCGGACGAAAATGACGGTAACAAAAGAGAGGGTTAAATCGTCATGTCCCAATATTAGTGATGTCACATTCCATCATGTCCCACCCTTAGTGATGTTACATTCCTCCAATCTACACACTTAAAAAAGGGCCAGTAGTAAGGGACATTGGACGAAGGCAAGTCTAATGGATATAAAACAAAAATAATACTTAAAAATAACAACTAAAATAATGAAAATAATAATGATGTTCCTTGCGACTCCTACTAAAGAGTGGCACTCAAAATCTTCACTTTCCTAACCTGACAATGTCCTTGACGATGGGGAACAGTGCAGTGTCTGTCTCGAAGAGGGAAAAGAACAACTTACATGTTAGAAAACGAACTGCAATCTCCCTCAAACTAAGTCATGTTGGTAACGCCAACGAACTCTGCAAAGGCATCTGCAACGTCACAGAAATGAAGGTGTCATGTTTCGAAACTTCACAAAACACCAAAGTCAAAAATCTGAAACTGAATACCTTAAACACGGAACCCAGATCGTTTACAGTGAGGCGAAATTTAGTTGTTTCATTATAACCACCCCTTTCAATGTCACTGAAAACGAAGCAAATTGACATACTTAAACAAACTAGATATACACTAACTGTACACATAAGAGTTCAGAGGTCTGGTTAAACAAATCATTTATAACTAACTAACTAACTGTACACATGCATATCTCTAATAACATCGCACACACACACACACAGAGAGAGAGAGAGAGAGAGAGAGAGAGAGAGAGAGAGAGAGAGAGAGAGATAACAGCTAGTGACGAAAAATTAAGTTAACAACGATGAGAAGTAAAAATAACAGAGGAAACGTCAACTACACACTGTGCTCCAAGATACAATGAGAGATAACGAGAAATATACAGGCAATCAGACAAGGACTACTCCCTTTGTTACACGGGTCACAGACTTTGCCTATCAACTAGCTATATTAGTGATGGAGCTCCAGAACACGCATGGCTCGGTGTTCTTGGTGTCGGGCCTTCTTGTTTTGACTACGACGCCCACGGCAAGGATTGGGACACATCAGCTGAGATTAGGTTTTGATATACTCCTTAAAATGTAAATGAGCGTATCATTTAATTGTAAATAAAAGTATTAAGTCTGATAATTCTATATAGCTTTACCACTGCCAAAATCATTCTTTTAATGATACCACGTCCGTGCGGGATAATTTCCTCTTTTATTTTCCAAGATTTCTTTAGTTTTGGGTAGTCCAGCGAAGGTTTGGTGAATATGTGATTTCTTCTACTATGGAGGGAGTCCCGTCCAAGTGTTTCAAGCGTGGGGCCTTCAGTATTTTTCAGCTTCGCCGTTGCCTGCTCTTTTGTATACTGCACGGCAGGAGAATTTATCTAGTGCTTCAGTGTTACAACTTCACCGCTGCCTGCCCCTTTCGTGTGCTTTGCGGCAGGAGAATGTATCCAGTGCTTCATATTATTCAGCCACATCTTTTTTTGCCTTTTGGTGTGCTTTCCGGCAAGAGAGTACATTCAGTGTTTCATATTATTCTTCACCTGTATCTACCCTCTGGAGTGCTTCAGGGCAGGAGAGCAGAATCAAGAGCACCTTTTCTTCCTTTTGAAATTCTCGACGCTTTTAGTGAAGGCTCTATTTAGCTGTGGATCACGATGTAGAGATGACTTCCTATTCGTTAATCAGCTACGTGGCAGCTCTCTTCAGGCCTCCTTGCTTTTGCATAGACTTACCTTCGGTAAGCATATATTGAAAATTTTCTTTAAGGAGTGTTGGCTCAGCAACTGAAAGAATCGTCGACACAAGGTGTTAATTATTCAGTGTTGGCGGATTATATACATATAAATGTTATTGCTAGAACATTATTGGATCCGTCAGTATATTTTATTATGCAAGTTGACAGTAAAGGTTAGGATTAGGGATTTTTTACCCTTTTCTCCTCCTACCGTGTGATTCTGTATTTCGCCATCATTAGGTTGTTTTCTTTCTCTACTTGTGCCTTTTCCTCTTCCCGTCAAAATACATGCTTGCTTAGGCAAATGGGGGATGACTGTGTATTTAATTGTGAACGAGGATTCTAGCCCCAACCATCCTGCACGGTTAAGTTTTGTATATGTATATTTTTTCTAAAAGTTTTTGCCTTTTATTTTAGTATCCTTCATTGGACGTTTAGTGTTGTTCTGAGGATCTTGACTCTTTGGGTATTTTAATGAACCTTTGAAGTCTTCTCATTTTGGAAATATCTGCCTAAAAAGATTTTCAGAGGAGTAAATCTCTATTGATATAAATAATAAAGCTAAGTATCCATACAATCTGGATTTGGTATATTCTTCCATACAAGATTTGTGAGGAGGAGATATCCTATGATTGGTCTAAAGCTGATAATTTACTGTAAACTTTATAAGCTAGCAATCTGAGTTATTTTTTTATGGAGCACAGGCCATCAGACGTTATTCCAAAGGTATAGCGCATTGGGTATTATAAGACATTCGTGACATAAGATCTGTGATAGATTAAAAAATGCCATGATGTATGCGTCAAAAATTTATACACGCAAGTTTAAATCTCTTAATGGTTACCAACCCTTCATTACAACACTATTATTCATTGTGGCACTCAGCTGCATGTATCACTGATTAGTCAGATTTATTGTAATCATATCGCTGCTCAAATTTATGCAATATCAGCAGTTTAAAAGTAAGATAATAAAACAACTTTCAAATGGAATCAAGAACGACCGATTTCCTCAACGTTCATCTAAATGTTAAAGTTGAAGAATTGCAAACAGTAATCTATTACGCTCGCTAGTTAGCATACATATCAACTGACAAGATAAGCACAGATAATTAATGCTAATTTTTCACTGGAATTAATATACGCAATTATTTCCTAATGGCAATTATTACATGAAAGCATAAGAAAACTACAACCGCCTACATGTAAAGCGATACAAACTATTTCCGAGAATACAGATCAATCACGTAGGCGACTCTTCTTTGATTGCTTCACGTTTCCATTCGTATTTAGTATTGCATTCAGTGTTTACGGCCTTAGTCCGGAAAAAGAGACATCTTATTCTCCTTTACAATCCAATATCATCCATCACTTGTGATTAATTACGTAGGCCACGTTAGATTTATGGATGATCTTATGGTTTGTTTGTCTTGCAATGCAGATTTGTCTCGTCTTACAATGGTTCCATCTTATTCCATTCACAATGAAAATATTTTCAGAGCGCCTTTGGAGTGCCTTCGTTCAATACATTACATTCTTCCCATTCAGCACTGTTTTCTGGCCCATTCAGGTAAAAGATCTATTTGTTTCATCAAAAATGTTACCAGTTAATTTGTCTTTATTTTTCCATTTTAGATATGAGGACTTTCTGGACCCCAATTATTTTCTTTATTTTCGAGTCTACTAGTGGGGAAATTTGTAAATGTGGATTTTGCTAGTTGTGGTGTAAGTACAGTTTCCTAATAAGAAGAAAATATTTCATATTTCTGGATACATTTCGTTGTTCATCTGTGCAGAGAATTCTCTCGGAAGTACAAATATCCTCACCTGTTAAACTTGAACACTGGGAAGTTCATTTGCACTCGAACACAAGAACACATGCCAGGGGTTCCAAAAGCCAATTGTCCCACAAAGGAAGTTGTTGGGGGGCGCCTATTCTAGGGACTGCTAACCCTAAGAGACAAAGCTCCATCATGATAACAGGTATACCGCCATTCGCCGAAAAGTCCTTGGGTAGAATTTTTCTGTTTAGTATCTTCAAGGTCGCATCTTTTGTCATAACAAATGTTTGCCTCGGTACCACAACGGCATCTCATCAATAATTAGTCACAATACGTTGTTCTGTGACAGAAAAGTCTTCATGGTTCATTTTCGTATTTCTATGTGCACAACTCAAGGGTATAAGTATCAAAAGTAAAATATGCGTCATAAATAAAATGAAGCGAAGGCGCACCATTTAACGCATCAATGGAACCAAATACCTTCACAGTGGCAAGTTAGTTATTTATTTTTTTCTTCTAACATTTCAATTCTAATCATATCACAGCGCCTTATCAAAAAGACTTCTGGCAAACCTAAGTAAGGCCAAAAGCGTTGGGAAAACATGCAACAGACGGCATTTACGTAATTCCCACAAAGGCAAATTTTCATATACAAAAACAATCTAAATACAAAATAATGGCTACCACAAGACATTACATTTTGAAATTAAACCTTTTCGTGCTAAATACATTGGCTTAGCCAACAAACAAAGACTGTCATGGAAGGAAACTGTACATCCCTCATAGTTTTCTCAAAGGAAGAAAAATTATTTAAGGAATTTATTCGAATCAGTTACTGACCAAGACACATGTCCATGGAAATATCAAGCCAAAAAAGAAGACCCATATTTATCATTATTTAAAAAGAACAAGAATTAATAAAATTCCATGCAAAGATAATTTCAGAATCAATAAATAAATTATATTAGCAAACATTATGACTCTCATAAAAAAGTTATGGTACAAATTTACTCATAAGAATTAATCCTAATTTCAACTGTACGACTAGAATGTAAGTGAACTGATAAGTCCTTAAGCTTGGAATTCTAATAATGGACAAATGAACAGTCCGGTATCAGCAGGAATTATCCTTAACCTTTGAATTCTAATAATGGACAAATGAACAGTCAGATATCAGCAGGAATTATCTTAACCTTTGAATTCTAATAATGGACAAATGAACAGTCCGATATCAGCAGGAATTATCCTTAACCTTTGAATTCTAATAATGGACGAATGAACAGTCAGATATCAGCAGGAATTATCCTTAACCTTTGAATTCTAATAATGGACAAATGAACAGTCCGATATCAGCAGGAATTATCCTTAACCTTTGAATTCTAATAATGGACAAATGGACAGTCAGATATCAGCAGGAATTATCCTTAACCTTTGGATTCTAATAATGGACAAATGAACAGTCCGATATCAGCAGGAATTATCCTTAACCCTTGAATTCTAATAATGGACAAATGAACAGTCCGATATCAGCAGGAATTATCCTTGACCTTTGAATTCTAATAATGGACAAATGAACAGTCCGATATCAGCAGGAATTACCCCTAACCTTTGAATTATAATAATGGACAAATGAACAGTCCGATATCAGCAGGAATTATCCTTAACCTTTGAATTCTAATAACGGACAGATGAACAGCCCGATATCAGCAGGAATTATCCTTATAGCCTTTGAATTCTAATAATGGACAAGTGAACAGTCAGATATCAGCAGGAATTACAAGAGGAAAACAAGGAGTGAGTAATGGAAGGAGAGGTAAAGCATAAGAAAAGAAGCTTTCAAAATCGTCATAAATCCTTCGAAGTCGTGTTGAAGGTTCCAGGCCGGCAGAGAGGAGCCATGAAGGGTTCTTTCAATCTTCTTTCTTCCTCTCCGAAGAATTATGGCCTTCGCTCCACTACTGACAGCTTCTTGTATGTAATGTATGATGGCGAGAGAATTTCTCTTCAAACTTGGGTCGTGCACATTCCCATGAATAGAGATGTTAAAAGTGTTCTTAGACAACTGGATTGTAACGTTATAATAATAAAAGTGGATAAAATGATACGTTATAAATAAGAAAATGCAATGACGAAACTCCATTTTGGAACTGGGGAAAAATGAGGATATGCCATCTTTAAAATGGTATTAGTATATCATATTTTTTCCGACTTTTACGGCTTTTCCAAAATATTTTTTCCTCCGGTATTAAAAGTATTTTCGATGTCGCTAACCTCTAAAATCCTCTACGTGACATGAGGAAATTTTTCGTTATTCGTAAATCATCTTGTCACTATTAAAACACGGGAAAAATTTAGACTTATTTTTGCTTATTTTTGAAGTCTTAAAGTCTTTAACTTAATGCTAATCAGTTTTGCAGTACCTTATTCTATAAAATGAGACTTTTATGATATATTTCACCATGAAATTTAGAACTCCAATCTTGAAAAAGACTAGAAAGAAATACATCACGTTATCTTTTCAAACTCCGCGTAAAAATAAAAAAAATGTTGGAAAACCATTCGAAAATCCAGTTAATTATTAAAGTATTACATTTGATCAATGCAAACAAGGAATCGATTAAACTATCGAAGAGAATAGTGTATAGTAAAATGAAGAGCAATAATTCAAAAAAGAATATCAAAAGTCCATTTTTTCTCATTT
>NC_089752.1:11760500-11833000 GCF_040412425.1 Macrobrachium rosenbergii | reverse complement strand
ATATATATATATATATAAATATAAATATATATATATATATATATATATATATATATATATATATATATATATATATATATATTATGTATATTCAGGTGTTTGTGTCTAGATATTATTGTGAATGTATAGGCTGTTTCCCTAAAAAGAATCGTGGCAACTTACGCTTTCTGGAAGTATTTTTGTCTACTGTTACATTTACATCCTAGAAATTCAGGCATATGAAACTTTAATATTTTCCACTGTAATGGACGGCTTCGTAGGCGAAAAACCATTGAAATTGGCTCCTTATTCTTCATGGTATTTCAATTTAGACGTAAAACAATGCCTGCTTCAATGTTCGACGGCAAAACAGATTTTATTGGAAAGGAAAGGGTAATAAGAGTATAGTTTTCAAGGAAAGCATCCACCTGTATTCGACTGTACGTTTATATTACTTTTTCATAACGAGTTGAATAACCTTCTCTTTCTGCTAAGCAGCAACTTGTAGAATTTTTTTTTCAAACATTATAACCTTTTTGCTTCTGTAAAAAACGAAGAATAGACGGAGGTTTGTTGGAGAAAGAGAGATAGAGACTGCTGAAATGGGAAGCGCGGGAAAGGAAGCAAGAATAAACAAGAGGGCTTTAATATATATAGATTTCATAATTTCTTTTCCATGTATTGAAACCAAAGAACGTATTATTAAGAGTAATAATGACTATAAAAGTTACCTAAATGATTATAAACGAAAATAATAAAAAAAACATGAGAAGCATGTAATATACTAGAAACACTTTACCAATACCAACAGCTATTTATAATATGCTAGAAATACTTTACCATACCAACGGCTATTTATAATATGCTAGAAATACTTTACCAATACCAACGGCTATATATAATATGCTAGAAATACTTTACCGATACCATCGGCTATATATAATATGCTAGAAATACTTTACCAATACCAACAGCTATTCATAACATGCTAGTAATACTTTACCAATACCAACGGCTATTTATAATATGCTAGAAATACTTTACCGATACCAACGGCTATTTACCAGAGTATTAAGAGTGCCAGTAGTATTGTTACTTTCACACACACACACAGACCAAGATAATTCATACTGGGTCAAGTTATAAAGTCAGTTAGAGTTCCTAACTGGCGAAATATAATCACCGTTCACAAAATCTAGGAAAAGGTGAGATAATACTCTGATTAAAAACTGAATCTTCCTAATAATAGTACTGCAGTATAAAGGAGAAAGATTACAATACAAGTCACAACTAATATTTCTGAAGCTTGGCTGTTCACTGGAGCACTGGGGTTCAAACATACACACACACACACACACACACACACACACACACACACACACACACATATATATATATATGAAAGTAAAAAAACTTGAAAGCCCATGACCATTTGCTGTACAATGTTATACTATATAGTACCCCCCGTAAGCCTAACTCCTAATTACTTTTTCTGTGAGAGATATGTTTAGTAAAATCTGCGTTTACATAGGCGTCACTTGTTGTATGTGGAGACTTTCATGTTAAACGAAATGGGACGGCTGCCACGTGTTCGCGAACGTTATATCACTTAGGACCGGAAGGTTTGTCAATATCCCGATTACCTCCAGATATTCAGCAATTCGAGAAACATCTCTGCTAATGCAGTATATTGGCACCTACAGTATTTACATCTGTTGGCTAGGCCACAATGATGGAATCTCGGTCATTTACTTAGACCCTGAAAAAAAAATGTGAAAATAAAATCTCAGCTCAACTGTAGGAAACTGGCTGTACTGTGTGGAAATCACATTCACCCTCACCTTACGATGTTATCAAACTAGGTAAAGGACAAACGCCTCTTACGCCTCGCGTTTTAGAGGGCCTTTCCAAGGTTCCTTCAGCCATCCATGTCTCTTGCTCTCTCACGCAAATCATCCCTTTCACGCAGGTCTTGGCTTTCCCATACTTCAGGGACCTTGAAGTATCCATGTAACAGCCTGTCTTCCAATCTTTAGGTTGTAATGTTAGAGCATGGCCTATATATCATAATCTTTCCTATTAAAAGGTTCGAAATAAGTTCAGCAATTTTCCAATATTTGACATTTTCAATAATGTAATAGTTAAAATTTCCGTCAACATTTAATACTATGAACCTGCTACTTTTTATCAAATGTTAACAGAAATTATTTGTTACCTTATTTAAACTATTTATAAGGGACGATAAGCTTGCTCAACTTATTTTGAGTATTTGGGTAGACGACTGGTCATCTATACCATTTTTAACATGACTGTAAAGTTCCAGTAATGAAACAATAATAGAATATATTATGGTTTGCAAACCAAACAAAGCAAAGTAGTTCAGTCCTATTTTTGGTGAACCACAAACCAAAAGCAGGCAATTTAAACCAAAACTCAGGACTGAACTGACCTATGTCACTTGGTTTTTGAGGGTAAGCGGTACATGGCTAACATTTCACCTCCCGTTACTTTTCATCCTGAACCATCTCACCTATTTTACCTTCTGCTCTAACGATGTCAAGAGAATGCTCGATAACCTACCTACACAGTCAAGGGTGATATCCAGATGAAACTTTTCTATTATTCTTTTTGGAAGAATTATCAACGAAGCAATTGTATTCTGATTGAGAGATAGTTACGTTATGCTGTACTTCACGGTAGTATAATTGATATTACCAAAATGACAAGCTTTTCTTCATCCCTCGAGTGCTTATTCAATCTGAAGAAAAGTATAATTTCAAGCCTCAGTAAAGGTACCTTCTGCCTGGATATTTGCTCCCAGGTAGTCGATTTTGTTATATGCAGCAAATAAAAATCTGGATGTTTATCTCAGACATAAATTGAAGGGAAATAATCAAAATAAGCCCTAAAATAAGAGATACTGAAAATATATCTAAACATAAAAAATGATTTCAGCAGAGAGGGCACGAAAGCATAATAAAGGATCAACAAAGTAAAACAGAGCCGTATCTATGCCCAAAAAAACCTTCTATTCTGTGGAAGAAGAAGAAAATAAATAACAAGAAACTTGGATACTCGGAAGTGTCTGGGTGTTCGAAATTACCTCGAACGTTGAGACAAAAACATTTTTCGTAGATGTATTAAAGAAGAGACTTTTCTAGTCTTTCTAATAGTTAGATGGTTCTGGTTGATGCTTCAATATTTATCAAGAGCTTGTACGAATATAGTTTATGCTGAGATCTAACCATGGATACTTACGTAGAAGGTCGGTGTACGTCAGTGAACAGGAAACACAGCAAAGCTCAGGTGCTAAAAGCAGAACTTTATCTTAAGACATTTGATTTTTCAAGAAATGTTGTCCAATAATTTCTTACGGATTCAACCTAGCGTCTTTCTTCAGATTCGAACATTTTCCACTCTTCATGAGATAGTAGTAACATTTCCTTTTTTAATATCAATACTAAAATGTATAGTAGTCATAAAGTTACCAGATAAATGTTATAAAAGTCATACGACAACATACAAACTCTTCGAAGAACTGAAACCCTTCTAATGAACGTAAGTTTACCATTGAAAGAATCCAACGACATTAACAATAATAATCCACACAGTATTCAGTGACAATCTTTACTCATCATCATCGTCTGCCACGCCATGTGAAGCAAAGGGCCTCTGTGAAATTCAGCCACCCATCATTCCTGTGCTTTCACTTCCACATATCTCCACCCTCCCTTCTCAAAATCCGATTAGACCTGGGTCTTCCAACTTTTTTGATGCATAAATGAGTCCATAGGACAATATCACACTCTTCTCCCTAGGGTGGAGCCAAGGATAAGGCCAAGCCTTCTCCATCCCCCATTCATCTTTATCTCATCCACACAAACCTTCGTAATTCTCGTACGTTATCATCGTACATTGTATCTTAACATCTGACTCCTAGTATTCACCATCAAGCTTAATTCTAAAATCGACAAAATCTTTTAGATGTGGTTTCACTGTCATATCATCCATGATTCATGTTCGCATTGCAATACAGATCGTTCTAGACTAATGTACAATCTTACGTTCATATGCATTTTTAGTACTTCTGATTTCCAAATTTTATTCATTCTGTCCATTGCTCAGTTGGCTTTTTTTTTTTTCTCTCTCTCTCTCTTTCATTAAATTCCTACTTAGGACAGTCTGATACAGATTGTCCTGAGTTTGTTCCAAATTATTTGATAGTGTTATTTCATCCCTTTGTGCATACTCTGTCCCTGCTTCAGTTTTTCTTATATTTATTTGGGTCATGTCTCCCTAAATATATGAAGCTTTCCATTACGCAAGCTTTGTAAGTCTTGTGATGTTTTGCTCGTTAAAACAGCATCATCTGCGTATTCTAAGTTTGTTTAGTTTCTATTGATACTTCACTTTAAACCTTTTCTTCCATCTCCAACCACTTTCATCATTATGGAACCTATAGGTGAGATAATATTCCCTTGTAGCACACCACTATTTACAGTAAATTCCCCTAACAAGACTCCATCAACATGAACTTCCCACCTCTTTCGTTCAGTGACGTAAGACATGACATAAAACTGGTATGTGGACGCGGTCACGTGCGTTTTCTTAGTCAACAAAAACCATCAGAAGGTAATTTCTGAATCGAGTACACTGCTGCGCTGTGCCTTAACACAAATATCCAATCAATGCAACTCCTATCTTTAATGAAAACCCAACAGCTTGTCCAACTCTAATTAGGCCATTGATTTTATCTCCAGCCAACTGAGAGTAAGCATACTAAATATTTTCATCACAACCGACAAAGAGCAATGTCTGTAAAGTTGCCACTCGGTCAAAAAACCTTTTCTTTCTGTACCGTTGCTATGGGTTCCAAATCCCTGTAATCTGCAAAACCCTTTGGCTAAAATCATCTCTGCAGCGATTCCATCTTTGCCCGATGCTTTCCATTTCCTAAAATAATTTATTACAGAATCCTTTTTAAAAACTGTGAAATCAGGTCCTCATCAGCTTCTGGTATATCAATCAAAATGATCCCCCTCATATAATTCAGCATTCAAGTTACTATTCATTTATTTTACAAGCACGGCTTTCTATCGGTGAAAACAAAACAGTTTTGTAAAGATGATACCATCGCCTTATTTTTTCACATCATGGTAGCTCCTTATTTCTTCAAATATGTTCTGCAAGAATCTTGTAAATCAACCACAAAAACATGCTGGAAAGAAAGCTGCCATGTCTTGGAAAATCCCTCATTATAAACGCAAAATAATCATCAAATCTGACCGTGACTCTTGATATTTAGGTCACTGAGTGTGCTATGAAATATTCCCATTAGGTCTGCTGATATAAAGTAAAATCATATAAAAATCGGGGTCTTGAACTTTAAACTTCAAACTAACTCGGTAATGTCAATCCTAGAATGACAATTATTTCAGCATTAAGGATGTTACTTTACATAATAGAGCCTTTTCATTGATACTGATACTGATATTGATGTTGGTGTCAATGTTCATTGCAGTTCTGACGTCAGATAATTAGAAATCATTAATTTATTCATCCACAGAATATAACACATTGCCGCATTTAAACGGCCGAAATTCTCTGCCTTTTATAAAGGACGAGATGGTTTCCATACAAAGAGATCTTAATCACCCCAAGCACGTCACCTCACTCGTTCTTACGGTATCGTCATATCTGCTCACCGACACGCACTCACAAACAACACGCACACCCACATGGGTGAAAACATTACCTACTTTCAAATTTGTTGGAGGTAACTACTTCTGGTTTATTTCCTAAGGATGTCCATTAGAGCTCCGAGACAAATCAATCACAAGAAATTCTTTTTCATCATATTACTAAGTGTTTATTGATTTAATGTAAATAAACAATTAAACCAACGGTATTGGTTTAACGTCTATCCCTTGAGAGTTGCTACGAACTCGCTGTTGCAGGTTAATGACCTTATTCAGATACAGAATGGTCGGTGTAATGAAGCGAGGTTTAGATTCCGTCGATGATATTTCACGAGTCTTGCAATCTAATAGACTGCACGAACTCAAGCAGTGGATGATTAAGAACAATTAGACTTTCGCAATCCTTCTGGAATATCGTCATTGAGATCCGCTCCATGGCGAGCGCAGAAACAATGTTAATGACGAAGAACTCTGTTCTGCACCCTTCCTGGAATAAAAAGACTGTAACAGATTGCATTACAATTTTCTCAGTAAGGGACCGTAATGACCCAAGCGCGTATAGAAAAATTAATCACTATCTTGGTTATTTCCGCCGTTTGGGAAAATCATAGAAGGGTGCAGGGGTGCGAGATCATACCCATATATGCTAAAGGAAGAGTAATCAAGTCAGGAAAAGGTTAACATGTCCTAAAATTTCTCTTTCCTCTAATTATTACATCTAAAAATTAGCCATCAGTCTTAAGATGAAAAATAATGAGCTGTTTTTTGAGAGATCAAACACGCTTGCTGGGTCAAAAATATATAAAGCTGACTAAAGAACGCTTAACCATGTGTTCAAGCTCCTTGCCACTGGGCATGGACCTACGCCATTTCACAAATTATCTTCTTGTATCGACCTGGTTTTATCCGGTGACCTGATATAAAATTCATCGAAATGTCCGTTGAAATAATTATAAGAATATCTTTCAACAAATTACCATAAATCACTAAACAGTCAAAATAAAGCCAACAAATTAAAAACCACTAGACAATTAATCAGACAAATACCAACGAACTAAAAACCACAAAAATCAACCAGACTAACGCAAATAAACTAAAAACCACTAAGCAATTAAATCACATTGACAGCGAAAAACTAAAATCACGAAACAAACAGGTTAACACCTACAAACAAAATGACTGCTGTCATTCTCCAAGAAAGAAATATCAGATCTGATATGATCTGTTCATTTTATGAGGCACTTCGCAGAGAAGTACCCAAGCAAGAAAACGAATGGACAAACTAAACTGATAGGTTACCCAATTATGCAGGCGAAAGTCGGGAGATGTGACAAGCCTTTGGATTTCGAAATGAGATATGGACAGTTAAACAAATATGTTTTTTAAGAGGGTACTGAAACCAAGTAGGATTAGGACTATTTGCTCACAGATGAGAGAGAGAGAGAGAGAGAGAGAGAGAGAGAGAGAGAGAGAGAGAGAGAGAGAGAGAGAGAGAGAGCGGTGTTCGCTTTGAATCAATCTAATTCTTTAATTAAGTGTGATTAAGCCAACCTTAATGAAGGCCATTTGATAATGATCTAACAACCAAAACGACTTGAAACTTCAAGAATTGGAATCAACTCGATTCCATCTGAATTTCAAGATGAAGGTTTTTGGAAAAAAGATTGCAATGATATCTGGTATTTACAAGGTCGAAATCGTTATCATGGAGTCATTATTCTGCTCTTTGATTTGATTCCGATAAGATATTAAAGTGAATTCAATTCGAACAGTCCCTCTCTTTATTGACGTGATTAATTGAAGGGGCGTCAGTTTCAATATCAGATATCAGTATGTATTTGAGATGTAATTTTACAGATTATCCGGATACTCCTTCAATTTAAACAGCATTAATCTCTTCCCGATAGTAATTCATATGCTTTTTACTGCTCCGACTACATCGCTTCTTAGCATACATGTTGAAGGAATGGCAACCTTCCTTGGACTTACAGAAATAAACATGCTACACCTCAAACCCTTTTTCGTGTATTGTTAAACTGCATAATACATATTACTGGAATGGAGCAGAATGGAATATAAAATTTAGGCCAAAGACCAAGCGCTGGGACCTATGAGGTCATTCATCGCTGAAATGAAAATTAAGAGTGAAAAGGTTTTAAAGTTGTAACAGGAGGCAAACCTCGCAGTTGCACTAAGATACAATTGTTAAGAGAGGGTGGAAAGTAAGATGGCAGAAAGGGAATATAAACGGAGGTACAGTAAAGTGAATGAAAGGGGTTGCAGCTAGGGGCCGAAGGGACGCTTTAAAATACCTCAAGTAGTGTCTACAACGCTTCGCGTAAGGTGCACTGACGACACTAGCCCCCTAAGGGGCACAATGCGTATTAAAATTTATCGTTACAGGTAACTCCCAAAGGTTGGCAACTTGACATATATCAATATGAAAGTAAAAAATAACTGATAGCTTTCTATTCCTTTCATCCTATATACGTTTGCCTTGCAACCGTTCATTTTCAGTTTGCCAAAAATTACAAAATAAAAAATCAGCACACAAACAGTCCATTACTTCATCTTTTTTTTTTTTAATTTTGATTGCATATAAAACCCTTCAATTCCCCTAACAACTTAGCTAAATGCTTTAGTATGCATATTCACTATAAATTTTGCACCACACTTTGGAACAGCTTCCGAGGTATTATGGAATTAATGTTATCATACGTTTCAGTTATTGCGACAGCATTGCCTTTAAAGTTTACTAATTTTTTTTTTTGCTGTACTTCTCTTTCTCTCTTCCAAACCAATATATTAAAACTACCATCCTTATGCTCCTAGAAATAACTCAAATTCTCCATTTTATGCATATATTTGTTAGCACAGTAATCACAGCTGATTATCGTCATAATCCAGGTCTTTCAAATATTCTCGTTTGCTAAGTTTATTTAATATTTAATTATCGTGATTCCAGACACGTTAACACACACACACATATATAAATATAATATATAAATATATATATATATATATATATATATATATATAATTATATATATGTATATATAAATCACGTTAATATATATTATATATATATATATATATATATATATATATATATATATATATATATATATATGTATGTATTTCACTATAGTATAACGTATAATTTAATATGTTTCAGAGAAAAAAATAAGAAATTTGATGTAAACTCGACTTGTGCTTGGTCAACTCCACAAGCAAGTCGAAGCTCTTAACACTGCTGTCGTCTGTATATATTTAATTTCCGGAATATTTAGTTTATATAATGAAATTATGTACATTGTTATACTCTTTACTCATATCTTAGATGATTTTTGTATTTTTCCAAGAACCAGGTAAAGTGAATGAGGATAAGACCTTCATGTCGCTGGAAATAGATATTAGGAAGGTGGGCGAGGTCGAGGGGAATCAACTCTCACGGCTCTTTCATGAACCCCGTTCTCCTTGCTAGACTTAGGCCAGCTAACCACTTTACTGACCATTACATTACACGCACAAACACACACACACATGTATATATATAATATATATATATTTATTTATATGTATATACTATACAGAAAACTATACATATTATATATATGTAAACATAAATATATACAATATATATATATATATATATATATATATATATATATATATATATATATATATATATATATATATATTTTTTTTACAATTTCCCCGCTGGTCTCTGTTTGCACGGAGGAGGAACAACAAACATTGATATGATTTATTATGAGTTAACTGTATAACGGGGGCGGGTATACAAGGAAGGCTTTCAGCACAATATGGGGACAGCGTTTCAAAACAACGGGTAGAGTCGCGCTTACAGTTTTTGCGGACTCACAAAGGACTGCGTTGAAATACTGCCAATGGAGGGGATCTACAGATACCAGAGCATTACAATGTGACGCTACGGGACAAGCCGAAATCCACAATCCAAATCAAACTCCGGGAACTGGAAATGGAATCTAAAATTTAGGTCAAAGGCCAAGCGCTGGAACCATTTCCAAAAGATTTATTGATTTTGAGTGATCGTGCATGCCTGCATATTGCTGTCTACACTATTCAAACGCTTCAGGAACCTGGAATCCGAGTATTGGAGCATACTCCTACATGTCTGAACTCGCTCCTAAAATTTATATCTTTTTTGTCTTCTCAAAGCCATCTCAAGGGGTCAGCCATTTATCTACTTCGGACCAAGATTTGAAAGACGCGTACATACGTGGCTGATGGGTCAACCAAAAGAATTTTTTATTTGAAGGCGGGCTTGACAAGTACATCTTAAAGCAAAAAGAATAAACTGAAAAGTATATTCTGTCTTGTTTCTCTAATAAACTATGCCAGCAAATATGCGGATACTGAGTGACTACCCAAAACAAACAAGGAATGAAACACAGGCATAGTTTTTTGAAAGACAGTCTCTATTCAAGTATCATGCATTCATACTTTAGAGGAGAGATATACTGTGTTGATATACTAAGCTATCACAGCATCATAATACGGAATATTAAAGTAATAAATCCTTTCGAGAGAGATTTCTGGGAAACTGTTAATTATCCAAAGAGATATTCTCAGCTATTTTTCAGAAAACTGTTTTTCGAAAGGAAGTGTCCAGTAAATGAATACAATTGCAAATCCTGTACAAAGAAATATGTTGAGAATAATCCGGAACCACTGAACGCTGTTATACGCGTAATCACCAAACGTACAAAAATAACCTTGTTAGATTAGAGGAAGGAGGTTCTAAAGCAATGGTTATCATACTATAATTAAATCTACTAACGTCGTAGAAAAATCAGTGTTCGGTTTGATGCATTAAGTAGACCTTGCGAATTAAACAGCGTTCCTCCCCTCTCACGCTAAATGAGAATTAAATATTTTATTTCTCAAGCTATTAAGTAATTCAAGCAAGTAATCAGGCAACTTAATGGCTACATAAATGCAGACCCAACAACGCTTTCATTTATGAATTTGCAAATACTGTATGCTGTAATTATCAAAAAAGATTTGCCGCTCATTACTTAATATTATTAATAATAACAATAATATCAGCGTGTATAAAAATATTCCTATCATTACAATTACTACAGCAACAAAAATAATTAATACTACCTACATTACTACTACTACTAATGATCATCGTAACAGCAAATAATCACACTGTTATCAGCAATATAACTCAAAATAACATCCATATTTTCTGTGATTCATAATTTACAATATTCAACACCAAAAAGTCATGTTTATACAGATTTAACAGTGCTTATATATTACGTTCCACACAACTATTCTGGTTGCAAAAATATTTTATAACAAGAAATGATTTTCCCCTTTTTAATCTGTAGATACTACAATAACCAATGCTAGCTGTGCGTGACTATAAAACCTAAATTTTACATTACTTCGGGATCGCATCCAAGAACTCTCGGGCGAGAGACGAGTGCGGTATTAAAGAGGTGTCAGCATCCTCAAAGGCCTCTCTGACTTGTCTTACCACAGAGAACCTTGGTTCGAAAAAAAATATATCTTAGTTTAACCAGACCACTGAGCTGATTGGCAGCTATCCTACGGCTGGCCCGAAGGATTAGACTTATTTCACGTGGCTAAGAACCAACTGGTTACCTAGCAACGGAACTTACAGCTTATTGTGGAATCCGAACTACATTATGACGAGGAATGAATTTCTATCACCAGAAATAAATTCCTCTAATTCTTCATTGGCCGGTCGGAGAGTCGAACGCTGGGCCAACAGCGTGCTAGCCGAAAGCTCTACCCACCCCTCCAATGAAGAACTTGGTTCGATCTGACATATAAATTTATATCTGTATTTCGCTCTTTATGCTGAGAGGATTATGTGGATTAGTATGTAGAGCAACACATGTGTTGACGGATGTGTTTACGTGTCCTTCAAAGTGGAAACGATCCCAATCCTATAATCCCTTCTTTGGAACTCTGGAATCCTATTTCATCTCAACATTCAAATTCTACATCCTTTCCATCAAACTAACAATCTGTAGACACTTCTCGTAATCGGACCTCCTCAAAACACTCTCAACTACCTTCTCACATAACCTAACCTTTTTGCCACGTGCTCCTTCATAACATTATTTTCCTTACCTTTCCAACAACCATTACTATCAATACTCAAATCATTCTACAGCTATTACTATTTATGATCAAACAATTTTACAACTATTTCAATTAATACTCCAACAATTCTACAACTATTACTATTAATACTCAAACAATTCTGCAACTATTATTACTAATACACAAACAGTTCTACAACTATTACTATTAATACACAAATGTTTCTACAACTATTACTATTAATACTCAAACAATTCTACAACTACTACTATTAATGCTCCAATAATTCTACAATTATTACTATTAATACTCAAACAATTCTACAACTATTACTACTCATAATCAAACAGTTCTAGAACTACTTCAATTAATGCTCCAACAATTCTACAACTATTACTATTGATACACAAACAATTCTACAACTGTTAATATTATTACTCAAACAATTCTACAACTATTATATTAATAATCAAACAATTCTACAACTAATTCAATTAGTAATCAAACACTTCTACAACTATTTCAATTAAGAATCAAGCAATTCTACAACTATTACTATTACTACTCAAACAATTCTACAACTTCTACTATTAATGCTCAAACAATTCCACTCAGTTGGTTCCTTTTCCTTTCCTTTATTCCTTTTTACTTCACCTGAGGATTGGTTCAACAATCCCTTTACAGATACCAACTTTTGCTTCTCTGGTTCTTTTTTTTTTTTTACCCTCAAACCATGGACACAGAGCTCCTGCTAAATTTGTTACTTCATCTCTTCAGAAGTTTATGGTTTAATTCTTCTCAAGTCATGCCGTTATCTGCTTTTGGTCATGTGCTAATTAAAACAACCTTTTTAACTTTTCAAAGCAATGAACTTCCTTCCACTATTCAACGTACTATTATATATATATATATATATATATATATATATATATATATATATATATATATATGTGTGTGTGTGTGTGTGTGTGTGTTATATATGTATGTATGCTGCCCTAAAATGGAAGACTGCAGTATCTGCAAAAATACAAAACTGAGAAAAATGGTAGATACAGTAGTTTTCCCTTGCGTTACTACTGATTTTGCAGATGCTGCAAATGGGATCCCCATAAACAAAGCACTGAAGAATCATTCTGAAACTGCAGTAACTTGTGTATTAGTGTTTCACGAGGCCAATAAGTGGCATATCTCAATTCCGAAAATTTTGCAGATACTGCAGTTTTCCATTTTAGGGCAGTATGGGTAAAAGGATCTACTGTAGTCGAGAAAAAGCATGAGGCTGGCAGTCGCACCCCAATGGATTGCTGAGATACCACGAACCAGAGGGGTACAGCCTTGTGGTTTCCCTGCAAATCTCTAGGGCTGAGACTGGCAGCCTCATGCCTCTCGACTACAGCAGATCCTGTTATTTATTTAAAGCTGGGTGGACTGGTTGGTGGTAGGCTAGCAGTATTCCAAAGACCCAGCAGGTCAACTACCATACATATCTTTCTTCTGTTCCGTACCACTTCCACACATATGCAAAGCCGCAGACTAATATTTCACTTTTTTATTTACTTATTTTTTTTTTTTTATTTTACTGACGTCAGTACGAGGATGGAGGCTATTAACCCATGCCCATGGCCGTTTGGTGACTTCCACACCACACAACAGCGAGGATGCTATTATTTTCCTTCCCCGCCATCCCACAGGAGTAAAAACTGATATCCAATGATCCCAGTCCTTCACTAGATCTTCCTCTTCCTTGGCGCTTCCTACGACAAGAGGGAGGGAATTCATTTCTCAGTAAACACACTAAAGCCTACTGGCAGGACATCACACCACACTATTCTGACACGTTTAAACACATTTGTGTCCATCACAGCATTATGATACTTCAGGTATATGATAACGCAGGTTCATTCTTGGTACTGACCAAACCTCACTGCCTACCTTGTCAGTTGAGCTCTAAATGTGTGACTGAAGATGACTAAGACGAGAAATCAGCCATGCTGCCCAAAAATGTATTTTGCAAATATATTCAACATTTTAGGTATGATCCAGTGCTCAGATTTGTTTTTCTTGTATTACCAATAAGTGATCCGTGTCTATGAATCCAAGTCCATCATAAGTTTAATTTCTTTATTTGGCAAGATTTCCTGCCTGTAGGTTGCACGGTAACAAATTTTGTTGATTTTTTCACGTTTCCATGTGTTTATAAAATTACCTGTCAAGATACTACTTACTCTTATTCCGAATACAGATTCAACATACGGGCTGAAATTTGTTTCTCAGTTGCTAAAGTGGGTGCATGCGCACGAGCACATCTGTCTCTCTTCATATTTATGAGCGCCTGAGAACAACTCGTCTGACCATTTGCGTTGTACTGAACGCACTGATATTAGGTAAGTGCGTGAGACCACGTACATTTACGTGCGTGTGCGTGTGCGTTCATGTGTGTGTTAGTATTCACATGTACGATATTCTTCTGCAGGCTGGAATTTTATATATACACAAGTTTTAGAACATTCATAGAAATTCAAGTGTGTGAGATTGTATTTGTTTGAGTTTGAAGTAAATACAATAAAGTATTATACGTTTTTTTATGGACACTATTCCTCATTGTCTTCTGTATAAAAGTTCTGTGCAGACTCTAATATTTATACACACACATACACATACACACATACACACATGTACAAATATTCATGTATATACATTTATATATAATATATATACAGTATATATATATATATATATATATATATATATATATATATATATATATATATATATATATATAAATATAATGAATTTCACCTATTTCAACCCATCCAGTTTATAGTTTCAAGAATTAATTTCTCGGCGCCACCTCATTTCCATAGCGATTTCTAAATCAGGCTAAAAGTTTTAACTGATATTCGTCCCGGTGGGGTTACATTTTCGGCTGTTGCACAAACTTTGGGTAATTATTTCTTGGTATGCTTTTTGGAACTGAAATTTGCTCTGTTTTAAAGAAAAACAGGTGACAATAGTATATTCGAAAAACTAAGTTACCGCAGGAATTATCGGCGAGCAAAGCTACTCTCTCTTATGGTTTGTATTTATTTGATATTAATTTCCTATTCTTGGTACACTTGTGAGAAACACATAATCGCTATCAATAACTATTTTCTATAACGTATATTTTATATAAGAATGTTTGTTAAAAAAGTCTTAATTTAAATCAGCATCAAAATGTATCCTAAAGCGAACAATTTGTCTGTTTCTTCTACCTGCTTGTATAAAAAGTAATTCTTGGACGACCATCGAGACATTCCTCTCAATGGAGGCCCTACCTAGCAAAAGAACATTTTGATTTCGCTGCTTTCCATCAATTCTGTCATATCATTCTCCTTCGCCATACCTATGTCTACTAACAATTCGTGTTATTTTCTCTGATACGGACCTACGTTTATGGTATGTAAGTGAAATATCAGCAAAAAGTGTATGTGCATGTATATGTATATATATATATATATATATATATATATATATATTCATGTACATATACATACATACATACATACATACATACATGTACATACATATATATGAGTGTGTGTATGCGTATGTATAGTCCCGGGTTCCATCCCGATATGAGTCAGAAAATTATTTGTTCCACATGCGACTGTGTTGATTATTTCGATAATATATATAAATATATATATATATATATATATATATATATATATATATATATATATATATATATACACACGTACATACCCACACACACATATATACATGTGTGTGTGCGTGTGTGTATGTGTGCGTGTGTACAGGGTGTGTTGCGTGTGCGCGGGCGTTCCAACACTAACCCGTTTTCCCCATAAATAACGTCTTCCCAGAACACATGACAGTGGTGACTGTCACATTCATACCTTGAATGGTGAACAGTGGACAGACCCCCCGTGCAGAAAACTACATAAGCAACTTCACATACCTACGCACAAAGCTCATCAGATCTACGAAACCCACCACACACACATTTTGAGCCTTTCCTGTCCTCCCCTCTTCCTGTATGTTGTATTCTTTTCCATTATTTATTTCCTAAACACTTTTGGCCACTCTACTGTCCTTCATTTTTCCACATGGCCGAAGCCTCTCCAAACCAGCTGTTCCATGCTTTCACCTATTCCACGGGACTCTAGATCGTGACTTACTCTTTTTACCAATTCTGTGTATCTCTACATCATATCTCTTACTTTCATTCCTTCTTCCGTTACTTATGTTAAACAAACCATGCTTCTCTACAGCTTCAACCTTCATTCTTGTATAAAATTTGTACTTACAAACTCGAAATTAATCTAAAAGTTGTATGGACCCATCCACAATTACGATTTAGCAACAATAACTCAAAGATTTGCCTCACATTACCTGAAAAGAAAAGACAAACTTGAGTTTTTACTTAAATTCCCTGTTTTTTATATATAAATCATATTAGACAGTATAATATTTTTGCTATGCATTTATGCATATGCAAAACTAACTATTAAGCTCTACATATAGCAATTCACTATAGATATACAAAATATATATATATATATATATATATATATATATATATATATATATATATATATATATATATATATTATAATGCGTATATATACGTATATATTTGAAGCAATGTCTATCTATCAAAAGTTTTCTTACCTAAATTGAAAGTATGAGGACCATTTACCCTATTACAGTTTATTATACAGTTTACTAAAGAAACTAGTTTAGACACACTCGCACTATATATATACAGTATTTATATATAATATATATATACAGTATATATATGTATATATATATATATATATATATATATATATATATATATATATATGTGTATGTGTCGTGAGTCAACTGTATGAAAATTCATTCTTCACTATTTTTTCTTAAAACAGTTAGCTTACTGTTAATACTTCATTTTTAGATTTAACTACTGGTAGTATTACAAGGGGTATTTTAGTAGCAATCAAGCAATATTATATACTACTTTCTACCCAAATTTTGATTTAATTTTTCTTAAGACCTGAAGAGCACTTTTGGGTGACAGCAATTATTATTCCATGGAAGTTTACTAATAGCGTTTAAAGCTAAATAGGAATTTTTAAGAAGTAAGGAGTTTTTATTTACTAACAAAACTTCTGTTACGGCACCTACAGTTTTTATGGAGACAACAGGACTTATTTCTATCTGACGTAATACAGTCTCCGTTTTTCATGCTTTTCACGGTTTATAAACATCCTAATAAAAGTAATTCTTTGAATCTGACTAGAAATATCATAACACTTGAATTACAGCAAATTATTTTCAGACTGTAATGAAGCTGTTCTTTGTATTTTCTCGTATGTTATAATTCTCGTTCATTTGATGATTTCACTGTTATGCTTCATACTCCGAATGATTACAAACATGTTTTACGTCGTTACTATTTTTTCTACTATCCGAGTTCCAAGTTATATAAGAGTGAATATAGACATACTCATCTTATCTCATGAGGTTACAAGCATAAAGACACTGTGTCTAGGCCTTGGTACACTAATTACTAATATTTTCCCAATTTCCAGTATTCTCGACACTTCAAGCTCAGGTAGCCTAATTGAATACGACGAAGAATGCTCATTTCTATTTTCATTTCAATATCTGTTTGAATATTAATCTGGCCATTTAATACCTGACTTTATTTTCGTGCTTCCACACTGGTGATC
Organism: Macrobrachium rosenbergii; assembly: GCF_040412425.1. Taxonomy (NCBI): domain Eukaryota; kingdom Metazoa; phylum Arthropoda; class Malacostraca; order Decapoda; family Palaemonidae; genus Macrobrachium; species Macrobrachium rosenbergii. Next base: position 11,815,470 of record NC_089752.1, on the reverse strand, counting down.
TGAAATACAGTATGATAAGTTGGTCTGATGTCCAGGCACATGAACCGTTTGGTTATTCAATACTGTTTCGTGTTCTCATTTTCCAAAACGATAGTTTCATCTATGGATTTTATGTAACATCGAGGTCCAACAGAAAAGTGTTAGTATAGTTTTTGCTGGGCACGAAGTATATTTCCACTTTCCTTTATCACAGTTTTCTTACTAAATCACTGTTTGTCAACAAACCGTTCTGGCCATAGGCTACAGCACGATCAGCCACAAAGACATTTTCATATAGTATTGTAATATACTTATAAGATTAATTATTATTGTTAATTGTTAACATTCTACCTTATAATACGTGGTGCATGCTGGCATAAATATCTATTTAAATATTTACATCTACTAATGTTATCATTTGGGTCTGAATTGATTTCTGGTGATAGAAATTCATTCCTAGCTATAATGTGGTTCGGATTCCACAATAAGCTGTAGGTCCCGTTGCTAAATAACCAATTGGTTCTTAGCCACGTAAAATAAGTCTAATCCTAGGAGAGCTGTTAATCAGCTCAGTGGTCTGGTAAAACTAAGGTATACTTAACTTTTTATTTGGGTCTGCTGTCTATAAATATGTATGATTTTCTGCATCGAACTCTAAAGTGTCTACAACAGCTAGATTGCTGTGAAGGATAATTTAGCTTTGACTTTGTCCTCATCTCCTGGATTTGACATCGAGCTGCTGGCTCTCTGAGCAACAAGCTTATTCTATGCTCCAACATCGATACATTGGATTTTTTTCCATAACTTTTTGCATTTTACGATTTTCTCAACGTGAGAACTGACATCCAGGCGATTTCCATTCTCATGAACAAACTCAGACGTTGGTAAAGATCAGAGCGTTACTGAAATAGCTCTAAAAATAGAAACATCAACAGAAGGAATAAAATTGTGTGAGTTAGAATTCTCCCTTACGCTCTTATTGCAAAATCACGCACTCGAATGCCTTCGTAATTTTACGATTGTTCTATTTACGTAACTCAAGAGAATACCGTTTCATTTTCTATCCATATTATCAAACGTTCATTTATTTGAAATAAACGATAGAACCTCCACACTGCAAATAGCTAAACTATATATTGAAATTTAGTATGGCAAGGAGAAAATAGTTTAGATGAACTGCGCTGAAGCAAAATCACACTGGGTGATCTCTGATTAACTATGGTAATTAGGATTTAGTTAAACAGAAACAAAGATTTAGCCATTGGCTTATCGCAGCGCTGACCTGCTTTCATGACCCTATCGAATTTAGAGGAACCAAATAATTAGACCACTTAGATAAAATTAGGTCACTCAGAGGAATCGAATGATTGGACCATTTAGATAAAATTAAGTCTATCTCTGCATACAATTCTTTAGTAATAAGCTCTCTCTCTCTCTCTCTCTCTCTCTCTCTCTCTCTCTCTCTCTATTGTTTTATAAAAAAAACTTATTTTCTGCGTTATTGTTATCTCATAAAGAGTTGAAGATTATTTTACGGTAAAATCACTTAAAAAACTTAAAATATTTGTTAAAGAGCGCACAAAATTAACATATATAAGTATGTATGTTTGTATGTATATTATATACTATATATATAAATATATATGCATATATATATATATATATATGTGTATATATGTGTATGTATATATATATATATATATATATATATATATATATATATATATATATATATATATATATTCACACACAAATATATATACATATATATGTATATATTATTTTTTTCACCACAAGTGGAAAAATAAGAGACTGGGTGTAGGTCCTGGCCGGTTTCTGCTTTATTTCTGAGTCATTGACGAAGCACTGATACATAGTGGTAGAAATCACAATATTTCCTGTTGGGGGTCATTAACAGACAAAGACACCAAACGCTGGAGACTACAAATCCACACTTGACAGGTGTCGTCAAAGGGGAGGGGCAACAAAACTCATTAGTGTTAGGGTTATTACTGTGTTTACAAATATCATAATCCTTTTTCCAGAGAGAGAGAGAGAGAGAGAGAGAGAGAGAGAGAGAGAGAGAGAGAGAGAGAGCAAATCCTGTACCGCATATATAATTTTCCCATAGCTTTTCCTCTTTCCCTTTGAAACGGCGAGGTTCCAAGAAGTTCTGGGTCTCCATTTCCTAACCTCCTGGATGGCCAAGGGGTTTATAAGACGGCGGCGTCTGGCATTGCTTACCGCTCTACCACCCCCTCCCCGCAAACCAGGGAACTAGCCAGCTGTCAATGTATTTCTATTCCTCTAGTCAGGAGTCCAAATCTCTCTTTCGTGACTCGTAAATACTTGGACATTTATTTTCATTTTCCCCTTCAAACAGCATTTCTCCCTTATGTTATGTGCGTTTTAAATGACATATTATAATGGAAGTCTAACTTTCTGGCTTTGGGATTGAACATTTCATTGACTTCAAGGAATGTGAGTAAAGTCAAAGAAAAAAAAGGTCGGTTTTATTAATTGACTTACAATTCTAATTCTATTATCTTCTATTATCTATGTTTTATACATATATTTCTTAGGTGCCATATTCTCAATTATATAACTTTCGAATATCTTCTAGAATTCTTATTCCAAGCACGATGTCAAAAGCAATATACAAGTTATTCACAATAATCTATTTCGTATCTGATCTCATTTGTTTACGAAATTCAGCTTTACTTTGTGATTGAGATTTTATGTCACTGGAAGCAAATACTTGATGGTGATTACATAAAACGTCAGATTGTTATTTTCAAAGGTAAGTTTCAAAGGTAGTTTTAATGATTAGCTTTTATATTCATAACAACAGTAAAGTAGAAAATAAGTATTAACGATTGCTATGTCTTTCTCAGGTTATTTAACTGCAACCAAAAAATCTTTACTAATATAAATCAAACATACAGAACACATGCATGCAATAGAGTATCACAACTAAAGCCGTTAATATTGGAAGTCAATTTGTCTCCACAGATGGGTTCCCAACATGTACACCGTCGTTATGATAATTATCGTCGAGAACTGCCGACAGGAATTATACTCCGAAAAATGAAAGCTCATAGCGAGGTTCCCCAAAATTTGTTTTGGCTTAGCGGAATGTATATCATCACGAGACGAACTCCACAACACAAGCTTACCGAGAGACGAAAGCACTTTCAATACGCAAAAACTACCGAAAATCTGAACGTTATCTCAAGGTTTACTAGCGTTGTTTCATCGAAGCAACGAGGAATGCAGACCATCAACATTTGCGGCTTATTTCTGCCTAATACTTCGTGGTCTATACTGTACTCATATTCTATCCTTTGTAATATTACCATAAAGGAACAACAGGAAGTGCAGCAAAATTGTTTCAAATTCACCAAGCACCCATGGCTACCCTAGTGCTAGATTCATGACTGGCAAACAACACACCATCGTTAAATATACTCGATGCCGAACAGGAAAAAAGGCGTTGCGAAACGCACACCGCTCTGGTAATCATATGTGGTACTGTAGATCGACGAGCGTACACACAAATAACGAAGACACACACAGTATATATATATATATATATATATATATATATATATATATATATATATATATATATATATATATATATATATATATATATATATATATATATATACATATATATATATATACATATATATATACATATACATACAACTGAACTAATTATAAGTTTTATATGCTCCTTGGCCCCTTATAATAGAGAGTGACTCCAGAGAGAACAAGGCAAGTCAATGCAATTGTTCGTCCGTCAATTGCTAACAAAGGGTTTCCTGTGCAGGAAACTTCTACAAAGAAACTTCACATACTTACGCGTACCTTTTTGTCATTTAATTTGGCCATGTACCATACCACGCTTGTGTGGGTATATATATATATATATATATATATATATATATATATATATATATATATATATATATATATATATATATATATATATATATATATATATATATACATATACATGTGTGTGTGTGTTTGTAGTATGTGCGCCTTGAGCTTTAATGGCCGCTTGACAATTTATAATTTTATTTTCAATTCTTTTAAGCTGGCGGAAATCCTTTATCCACCGTACGCAGTTGGAAGAGTAAAGGTACACTTTTTTTTATACATAGCTGGGGGTATTTATACAAATTTAGAGAAGAAATTAGGGAGTTACCCAATTTAGAGAAGAAATTAGGGAGTTAACCAATCAAAGTACAGGAATATGGATTAGTGGGAATGACAAGCCAGATAGGGAATGTTAATGATCGGGCTGAAATGGGATCTCTCTCTCTCTCTCTCTCTCTCTCTCTCTCTCTCTCTTGTCCGACCAGCTGGTAGTTTGGTGATCCACGTTTGTCTGAAGGTCACGGACTTGTTTCGGTCATTCAGAACATTAATCCATCCTCTGACTTATGCTGCCCTTTTCTATCAGTTTGCTGCCCTTATCTATCAGTTTTACGTGTCTCCACATTTTTCCCGTTTTCAATTCTTCGTTCACCAAATACACTTCGGAAACAAATATCGATCTCAACAGCTTCAACATGTTTTCTTTCAATCGCATCCAACATCCAAGACTCACTCCTTGAAGGAGAGGTAAGTCAACGATCCCTTAATAAGGTCGCACCTTTAGATCTCATAGACACTAAACCTCTTCCCAACATTCTGCTAATACTCTTCTACCTCCCGCGATTCACTTATTCTGTGTCTCATCTCTTCTCGCATCCTACCATTATTGGAAGCGTTTATTCCGGTAGGCCTGTACAAAGCAATTAGTGCCATTCTTCTCGATCTAAATATTCATTGCTTCATCCTCCTGGTTGATTGTAGTGCAAGTTCTTCCATAACTGTTATCTTATAAATGGTACAAATTTATGTATAAAATTGATTTTCCCCAAAGACTGGTGAAGGACGAGATTTGACTTGACTTTCACGGAAGAGGGATTAACATTCTGTAAGGTATGTTCTCGATGGAATTTGAACACATAAGATTATTCTGGATACAGTAAAGTAAAGACGCAGCAATTTCACGAATATTTAGTTTTCTCCAAACAGATTAAAAACATTGTGGGGTATGGAATATGATAACTTAAGAAGCAAAAGTACTGCTGTCAAGAATCTAGCAAATAAACATGAACAAACACACATTGCATCACAACAGAGAGATGGCGGGGGTTAAACTTTGCGCAACGTAAGTTAGATCTGTGTTAACTCTTCTTCAGTCGTTGGCGAGCTTTAGTGGGAGAGCGACGTGCCTGCTCCGTAGTGCCGCCTCGTGCCACGTGTGGCGCTCCTCTCCTTACTTTCCCTCCTGAGCGGAATTCCCGAATACTTTTCTCTTCGTCCCTTGTGGTTCTAAGTCACATCTGAGTCGCTACCTATTGTAAACAACAGTGTGTAGTGTTCAGGTGATTTATCCTGCATTTATAAAAAAAAAAAGTATTCTTTTCACTAAAGAAAATTTCTATAAAGAAGCACATACATCTGAATGATTGCTTCGTAAATATTCTGTATATAGTTGAATGAAAAAATTTTAATATTCATTACTCCTTTTGAGTGAATAACATTTTTATTTTCTTAGAGTTAAGGAAACAGTAAAGCTGAAAATAAGTAGATTAATAAATATATATACATCTAGTCATCATTGTAGTGCTAGAATAAGTCGTATCTATAAGGAAATAACAGGTGTGACGAGTGATAACCAATGATTATATGAGTGTACAAAGTATATAGTGAATCACAGTAGGATACTTTAAAAAAAAAGGCGACCAAAAGGACTTCACAAATTGAAGCGTAAGTAATGATGGTATCTTTTATTCCCTTGAGTTTTTCTACATATAAACAATTGCAAGCTCCGGCTTTTACTTCATTAGATAATATATATATATATATATATATATATATATATATATATATATATATATATATATATATATATATATATATATATATATATATATATATATATATTACAGAACTAAAACTTACAGGAAATTCAGGAAAACGAAGATTTAAAGAAGTCAAAAAGCTGAACAGGTCTGCATTTAAATTTGGTTTAGACGACTTACTAAACATTTAGTCTTGCTATTTTATTTCATTCCTAACGTAACCTCGAATAAAGTCTTGAAATGAATTACGGTAGGATATATCAAAGTTTACCAAGAAATAAAGATTAATTTCTCTCGTCTAGTTTTTCTTTAAAGAATTTGGCATTATTGTTGTGTTTGTTACATTATACATATTCATATATATATATATATATATATATATATATATATATATATATATATATATATATATATATATATATATATATATATACATATATAATGTACAGTATACATCCCCGTGCAAATAATTTTAATTCTCAGCCTCTTTATTATTATATAATTAAGATTAAATAACGAAAATATATTCTTTGAATCCTGAGTGTCCATTCAGGAAAATGGTATAATGTTCTTCCCAAAACAGTATAACGCTTTTTCTGTAAGCATAAACACATGCATGTCAATAATACATATACATACACACACACACACACACACACACATATATATATATATATATATATATATATATATATATATATATATAATATATATATATATATATATATAAATGTGTGTGTGTGTATAACTCTATAAAGCTCAGTACAATTAAAATTCACACAACCTTCAATACACACTGTAAAAAATTTATATATAGAAGGTTTTGAAAAAGCCTGTGTATACAGGTGAGCGATTTCCTTAAAAAATATTTCTTTAAATAAAATCTCGTTGTTTCAGTAAGATAAAAATCTAGCACTCGTGGAATGCAAAATAACGAAACAGAACAAAATACTTTATCGGTTCACATGACTTCTTTGAAAGCCGGAGTGACCTCCATGTAATACCATGTTTCTTCAAAAAGGATGATGATGAAAGCCTTCAAACTCGACCTCTTGACCTGGTAATCTTATGAATGATGTAATCTTCAAGTGAACTGACGCGCTTCTTTAATGGAATACTTCAAGTGAAGAAATTCAAAATAATACTCTCAAAAGTATAAGTGTTTCCTTATACTGAATCGAGTTAAATTGGAAGTCAATATTTGTGTCTATTTAGCCCAAAGCCTCCTGAGAATTGTAAAATCTTAACTCATGACATAAGATGGAAAAAAGACTATGAAATTGCGACATGACAGTGACCACTGCAAAAACAGTACACCTTTAAGAATTTAAAGTGTCTGTTTCAGTTCCTGTTGAATGCATGAGTGTAGCGGTTTAAAGCGAACTTCTCTCTACTGTATAACATTGCGGAATGAATATGTAAATGCCTTAATGAATGTGAACATTTCTTGACCTACACATCGTTTCATCACATCAAACAGTATTGCTACTCTTTTAAGAGCACTTTAGTCGTTCAATTCCTGGATAATACCCCAAGAATTTATAGTCGCAAACTTTTTTGTGGGAAAGTTTTGATGCTTGTGGGGATAAGTACTGACATCTTGCATTTAGCTCAGCCTTTTTTTTCGGGATCTGAGAAATGGTTTACTTGGGTACAGATTTTCAAGCTACTTTTAGCCATGAAATATGAATGCAATCAAACTTCTTATGCACAAAAATGACGAAAAATCTCTAACACCCTCATCCAAAACACACTGCTTAGAAGTGTGATGCAGACCTTAGATTCTCAGTTATCTGGTAATGAGTCACACTGAGATCTAAGAAGACAATAGAGTGAGTGTGATTGTTCCAGAGAGAGAAAAATGTGAAAAACTCAAGAGCCTGAGATGTACAATTTTGATGAGAATTACAAGCGAGATGGCTGTTAATATTCAACATTAAGATTCCACCGTTTGAAAATATGAAGCCTCGTGCACTGTTTCTAAATAACAACTTGAGAACTCACAGCACTACCTCTGAGATGCTCATATCCATCCGAGACGTTATGATAAATCGGCTACATCATAAAATCCAGTTCTATATGCCAGTACTTTCGCACGATAGCTGTTGAACACAAGTTCGTAGGAATAGTTGGTTGTACCAGCATAGTTTTGCAACTATATGTTTCTGACAGGTTAGTTAAGCTCTATACCAGCGAATCGAGCATTAACCAAAAGCATTTAAAGTGTTAAAACAACTTTGAAAACATACAGCATCTACGCTTTTGATGGTTATTAAGGTTACGCTGTTCAAAAAATAAAATTTGTGAAGTCCTGCCAGGAAATTATGAAGGCAAAAAATTACCAAGACACTTTTTCTAAGTGAGTTTAGTTTATTAACGAGGGAACAGAGATGAATCTTAAATTATTTTTTAGGTTTTCACACGGCTATAACTTTGATTTTTTTTTTTTTTTTTTTCTTGTGGAGTACCGGGTTTGCTTTGACGATTAAATGCTTGAGTGCCCATTTCGGTAAATACTTTACTTTCAAGAATATGACTCTTCTATCTCCAGCAGAATATAATAATAATAATAATAATAATAATAATAATAATAATAATAATAATAATAATAAAGTCGACTTTTTCTCCTATTATTAATAACAATTATTAATAATATCACTATTGTTACCGTATAAAAGTTTCCTATCTTCACTTTATTACAATTTATGACTTACGTTTAGGCGTGAAAAGTATTATGCCACTGAAGGATAAAATATAATTCTGCACCACAATACTAAGCTGGTCATGAACAACAACGGAAACCGGACAGACCTTTTAGACTGAGTGAACTTGTGCTCGGTAGAATGAAAGTATTGCAAAGTTTTCCTCGAAAGGGTGAGTGAATTTCATATTGTTATTGCCATTATTGCTCGCAATACATGGCTACTACTTAGGATTAGTTTACACATCTATGCCGTTCCGCACCATTACTAATACTTAAGATATCAAGATATCAACGACAGCGACAGTAATTATGATAATAATACTAATAATTGCAACGATAACAACTATGATTAATATTATCTCCACAATATTTTCCTTATCATCATAAAAATAATATTGCTGGTAATAATAATACTAACAGTATTAATATTATAAGCAGTTGTGGTATTGGTGCTATAGTAGTAATGGTAATGTTATATAAATAATACTGAATAGGATAGTGAAGGACGCCATTGGCAATGAAAGAAAACAATGAAAAGCAGATGGTGACTGATATAATATCCTTACATTCAGAGTATGCTGACAACAACTACCGACTTAATTAAGTTCATGCCCCAAATAAACCCAAGTTTGTCATCCTTACAGGTTTTCTTAGTCCACATACTTAAAATCGGACCCACAGAAAGCTCCCCCCAAAACTTATTCAACTGAATCTTCCTAAAATTACAAATACGTTTGCTCAGTTGGACTGTATATCCCGTTCAGAAGAGCACTTAAAGCGGTAGTATTGTTTACATGTTGTGGGAAACATTTAAGGTGCGTTTACACTGAGTGATTTTACATTAAAAAAAATTATCACTTTTATCTACACTGAAATTAATTGTATTTACAAAACAGAGCAGCAAAATAATTTAATAGTATATATATATATATATATATATATATATATATATATATATATATATATATATATATATGTATACATAAATATATATATAGCCTATAAATATATTTACATATATATATGTATACATATTTATCTGTACAGAGATACATATATACATGTGTGTATATACAGTATATACGTATGTATATTAACTTATTCCAAGCAAACTTCTTATAAATTATAACTCTTCTTTTTCAAAATATTTCGAATTATTTCCCCGTCTTCTTTCGAAAACAAAATCATCACCGAAAGCATCCATTAATATAGTAGAAAAATCAATTTCGCTTACAGGATGGGAGCAAAGCACCTTCATTACATCTAAAAAAGTTACTGAAAATTTCAATTTTTAATGTCGTGTTATTAGCTTCATTAACTCTTATTAGTACCAAACTCTAATAACTCTGGATGAGTAACCAATTAAAATATCTTCCGACAAGTTCCCAACATTTTTTTTTTTTTTTTTTTATAAAAAGAGACCCAATAATTGAGTAAAAAATGTACAATGTTTTAATTGCGTGATTACTACCCAACCCTGAAGCAGCCACATAGCGGCCGCTCGTGAACACATGATATAGTACGAAGTATTATATTTACTAAGATGTGCTCGAGGACGTTCTTAAGGAACGGCCTAAAACTCAAGAATGTGAAGGGGATGCACACTGGTTATGGTATAGTCCAGGGTTTAAGACAATTGTTAATACTGTATGGTCACCAACTAACGTAATGTGACTAAATGTGACACCTGAGATAACTCGTTGCTCCAAATAGCAGTCCACTAATCCCATCAATTATGCAAAACATAATCAAAAGCAAGGGATGTTGGAATGGAATGGAATGGAATACAGAATTTGGCCCAAGGCCAAGCTCTTGGACCTATGAGGTCATTCAGCGCTGAAAGGGAAATTGATAGTCGAAAGGTTTGAAAGGTGTAACAGGAGGAAAACCACTTCGCAATTGCACTAGGAAACAATTGTTACGAGAGGGTGGAAAGTAAGATGAAAGAAAGAGCACGTGAACAGAGGTACAGTAAAAGGAATGAAAGAGGTTGCAGCTATGGACCGAAGGGACGTTGCAATGAACTTAAGTAATGCCTACAGTGCACGGCATGAGGTTCACTGACGGCACTATCCCCCTACTTGGGCAAGGGATGATGACCGCTCTCAACTGCCCAGAAAGGAGAATTATAGTAAAAATACCCATAATATCACCTGCATGATGGGAAAACTTTAATATTCCTTTAAAAAGCAGGATCAAAGAACCATTTCTATGTGTTACACTACTGCTGCCAGGAAAAAATTAATTATGATGGAGTTCACCGGAATATTATTTCATGGACGAAGCAAATCATGTGAGACCAGCTAGAAATTGCCATTCATATATTTCCGCATTCAAAATGAAATAGCGATGTGACCTCCCTTATGAAAATGATTATCATGCGTAAAGCATTATCCAAATGCATAAATACTGACGATAATGAGGAGATAAAATTTAACTAGCTAACCCACGTTCCATATCGTGAAATTTAATGCAGTTACATCATTAACAGAAATTATTATGGTAATGGCAAAAAGGGTTCATCACTTCACGCTCAAATGAAAATGGAAACGATCAATAAAGAAGGAACATTGAAAGAAGAATCCCAGTTCGAGCAATTAACAGAATAATAGAAATGAGGCAAGAGCAACTCCATTACCGAAGCAATGAATATTTTCTCTTTTAAATTAAATAACAAGGAGAGAAAAGATGTGAAGCAGCAGAGATAAATGTAATCGTGTGTGCGTGTTACTCTTATAACTACTGTTAAAAATAAAAAAAAATTATATATATAAAACTTAGCCCATAAATACATACCTAAAAAAAAGCTGACATTTTCAACTTTGCAAAGGGCTTAATAACGCATTTGTTTTCGTTCTTTGTTTTCTCTTTCCTGTCTGTCATCCAATTTAGATCCTGCAGGCATTTTACTTCCTAACTAGTATTGCCTTTATTCAAGGTTGCCATCTTGATGTCATGTGGAGCTTCGCTTTTATGCCAAACTTTTAAACAATGCAGGGGTAATGGTTAGCTTGTTAAGATACTGGGTTATAGCCACATTAGCTTCATTCTCCCCTTCTTTTGTCTTTCGGAACTATGACTCACTCATCTCTTACAGCCTTTCCTGTAGACACTAAGATAATTTCCCAATAGCTTGATTCTCAGTACTTGCACCAGCAGACCGTATTTGAATTTAGTTGGTGGACAATAAGATGTTATTGCAGTTGTTGCAGTGCTCTTCGTAAATGTGCAATACTTATATATATATATATATATATATATATATATATATATATATATATATATATATATATATATATATATATATATATATATATATATATAAGGTTTACAGACTTTTAACTTAACAAGTCTTCAGGGATGAAGCTGCTAGCCTACGTATTTTTTCTTGACCTCAGCTGGGTAGACTACCAGATGGTAGGCCAGGAGCAACTAAATATAATCAGGGAACTTACTTTTTTCGAAGACCATCATAAACTTTGGACCATCTGCTCAAGGTGCAAATATTCTTGCACCTAGATATAATCATTTTCACGACTGAAGCATCGCATTATACTTCTAACAAAAAAGAAATGAAGTTGCTACTACTTTACGCAGGATCAAAATCAGGTAGGAAGCTTAGTGTCAGCTTGAAGGAAAGAGAGAGAGAGAGAGAGAGAGAGAGAGAGAGAGAGAGAGAGAGAGAGAGAGCGTATAGCGGAGACACGACTGAACTAAAATGAATGTTAATCTGCAGTATCTCTTCATTTATTTATTTGAAATGTTCACTTTCATCCCCTCAAGATAATATACAATACATACACTCTGAACGGGAGACACCCCAGAGTCTTAATTTGAAACTAGCTTCTTACTCCGTTTCAAAATAATCTACTTCTTTACAAAGTCACCACAAGGCAGACACGCTGTCTAATTTTCAAAACAATATCTCTCAGAAACTATACAGGAACTGTCTATCTTTCTATCTCCCAAATCAAGTTGCAAGGATATACACCCAGTTTATACTGTATAGACGTGTATATATATGTGTATATATGTATATTTATATATATAATATATATACATATATATAAATATATATATATATATATATATAAATATACATATATATATATATATACATATATATTCACATGTATACGGTATAAACTGGGTGTATATCCTTGCAACTTGATTTGGGAGTAGCCTCTTAAAACCCACTGAATACCTCCTCAGCTGACCTTAGCAGTGAAGTAGGTACCTAGTAACTAGGAGACTATGGTAGGTCGCAACTAATGCGAAGAACATGAGGATAGGAATTTCAAGCCAAAGATCATTGAAATTCGAGAGGCTACCACCTTTTGTGTCCAGCCTTGAAAGGAGAAAAGGTATATGGCGAAAAATGTGAATAGCTACATAGATTGATAGATAATGCTGTAGATTTTTCTACGATTTATAGTCTGCTCAGTTATCAGTAGTTTCCATATAGTTATGGAGTATAAAAACAGAATCTGATCTGTCTTATTCATCCTCCCCGACGTTTTTTCAATCCTTTTTCCATTACATGGCACAGAAATCAGAGAGGAATCCATTTTTGAAATTAGGGATCGTGTGGCCTGACAACTGGTAGCCTCCATTAAAAATGAAGGGAAGGTTTTCGGGGATCTCTTTTTAAGTTCTCTGATTTCTACAGATACGTAACCCACATATCGTTCAACTCCGATTCACAGACTCTCATATATAAAAAAATGCTGTGTGTGTGTGTATATCTATCTACCTATATATATATATATATATACATATATATATATATATATATATATATATATATATATATATATATACATATAGATATATATATATATATATATGTGTGTGTGTGTGTGTGTGTGTGTGTGTGTTTGTGAGTATATGTTTACCTTGTTTTTTCACTATTCAACTAATCATCACAGGGTCTTTTATCTTGCAAAGAATACGGACGAATCATCTGGACATTCCTTGCGCTTAACCTTTAACGAGTCCTTCTGATTGTTTGTGACTACTTTTCACTCCGCTAGCTTATTATGGAAGCTTTCCATTGCACCATATGTATAAATTTTCAGTTGACAAAACCTGATATCATTTCGTTATAACTGTGTGAGCGAAAGATTAATTCAGATTTTAAATCTAACTCCCACCAAAAGCACTCTCAAACTGCATGGGAGATGGTCGGCTTCAAGCTTCCGTAGATGCGATTTACTCAAAGCAAACGCTCTCTCACCAGATTCACCTCAAAATCAGGAACTTCCTACTGAACATGCTCCTCGATTAAGGTCACTTGTCTACGCACTGAGCGACGTTCACTAAGATTTATAAACCAGGCTTTTTAAAATCTTTATCCCCTTGCACGAGACACACTTGATTTTCATCTTTTTTTATATATAAAGGCCTCCTTATCACAGGGTTATTATTATCTTAAGCCTCAAATTCTCCTAGATCCAACAGGAGCTAATCCCATCAACTGTTAATGAAAGTAGTTGCACTTGTATTTGTTGCGTAAAATGAGTCCCAGAAAATGCCGGATTAACATCGTATTTCTTTCTTCGTAATATTATGTAACGCTCTTGCATAAACTTAAGCGGATCAACATCAAGAACTTTAGTCCTTCATATAAAACTATGAAGGTTTGGTATTTCAAAGTTATTGTCTTCCTCGAATTTCTCCGTGCTTCCTTACAACAGTGTGATAATAAACGATGTTCTTACATTAAGAATGAAAACTACAATTTGTCATTAACTGCTGTAACTATGTAAACTTAAAATTTGACTCTTATCAGATGCCTATATCGAATGTGATGTGTGCTAATGAGAATTTTTTCAAGCAGCTGTTAATGAAAACTACGGTATCGTTATGGGTTACATCCTTGCAAGAAACTAAATTTTCAATGCTACTGATATATACATATATATATATATATTTATATTTATATCTATATACATATATATATATATATATATATATATATATATATATATATATATATATATATATACATATTATATACACACACACACATTCAACCCATTATACGTTAAGAAGCCAAGGGATTCTGTTTGATTTCGGTAGGGATATTTGGGACTGAATTGAGATTTTTCTCTTGGAAACTGCTCAGTGTGTACTCGAACGATTCAGGCAGAGATTCCTTATTACTGCAACCCTTGTTTTCTAGTAATATGGCCCTTTTTTGTAAGATGAAGTTTTTTCTCGGCAAAAGATAAGGGTATAAGCTAGTACACATAAATTACTAGAACTTTCATCGTTGAAGGATTTATCACGGGAAAGGAAACTTAGCAGAGTAGAAATTTAAACAATCTCCATAATAAAACTACTAAGGCCCCAAAACTTTCTTAGGTTACACTGGTCTACATGAGCCTATCCGACACTGAACGAATCTTGACGGCTCAAGCCTTACAAAGCCAAGTTTTTGTGCCTTTAAACTTTTACTATAAAAAAACATATAATTTGACTTTCTGTGTTTGGAGAAGAGATATTTTTCAATATACAGTTTGTACGTATTCATAACGTAACGCAAATGCTATACAACTTCATTCACAATTAAAAGTTATAACCTGTCAAAATCATAAAAGATTTCTGAGAAAAGAACGAAACTTGAAAATCTGCTTCCCCAGTTAAGAAAAAAAGGCCGATTTAAAGTATAAGCCACAGAGAAAATTTAAAGTGTATTGTGTAGTGGTGCAAGAAAATGTGTTTTGGCCTTAAATATTTAATTTCAAAACAAGGAACTTTTATTAGGAGAAACAAGAAAGCTTTTTATTTTTTACCTTATCGAAGCCCACCTATCTCTGTCTGCTAAACAGGAACTTCGGCTGTTTCTAAACTCCCTTTTATTATCGTATCCCCCTACAAAATTTGGTACAACTTACACACATCCTATTCTTGGAAAAACAAAAATAAAACGCTTATTGTCTCTATTTTTAATGGGCAATTGAATGGAAAACCAAATACAGTTATGCAGTCAAATGCATGATGGAAACAAGAACTAGAAGGTCAATGATCAAAAATAATTAAAGAGATGCATCAGTTTATCTACCAAAAAAATAAAATAGGGAGCAGCGATTGTGTTGAATGGCCATGTTGTCACAATACCCAGCACTGAACCAATTCACATAAAATACCCACTAAGAATCTACTTATTTATTTTTTTTAACTGACTAAGAAAATATAGTTACCCAGGATTTACTGTTGGGATGGCAGTGCCAAATCTAGGAAAATTCACACACATGATCGAACAACTTATATTTACAGATATGCGTGAGCAGAGTCAAAACCGTTGTTGTCATAGTAGTATTTTAGATGCTGATGGCCTGACATTTAAGAGGAGCTCTAATACGGCATTGAAAGCGCTATGCATCAATGGCCTAGTGATTTTAATTTGTACTGCTGTTCTTAGCGTACGTATGTATGTGTATGGATGTATGTAAGTATATATATCATACATACATATATATATATATATACACATATATATGTATATATATATGTATGTATATATATATATATATATATATATATATATATATATATATATATATATATATATATATATATATACAGTGTGTGTGTTTATACTATGTACGTCTCTATTCTCTTTTTCTATATGTTGCCATTCTGCTCTGTGGCTGCCAATGGTAGTGAATCTTGTTCCATGTAAATGCCTGGTCCTTTAAGATAATAACAATAATAATAATAATAATAATAATAATAATAATAATAATAATCAAGGAAGGATAATCATCATCATCATCATTATTATTATCATCATTATTATAAAAAAAGTCGAAGGGCCAGGCGTCATGCATATATTATTTACTGCATTCGCTATTACTCATGAAGATTTCATTTAATAAACACATACCCAAATAAAACTTAAAATCTTATGTATATAAAATGGTGCCTGTAAGGGTTTACCTGTAATTAAACACACACACACACACACATATACATATATATATACATGCGTGTGTGTACACACCATATATCAAAAACGACTCAATCACATCTGACGCTGATCAGGAATTAAATGACCCAGGTTAATCATCCAGATGCGGCTATACACTATAAAATTCTGCTGATACCATTACTGATCCGTCCATCAGAGCAATATGTAATTTGCTGGCCCTCTTTGATTCTCTCTTTCCGTCAATGACAAAGCATTAATAGCGTTTCCTTTTCGTCTGTCTCACTCACTGTCAGTGAACCTATCTATTTTATTATTTATCACTGTGTTTATCCTGAAACTCTTAACATTTTAAAGATCTCTCTCTCTCTCTCTCTCTCTCTCTCTCTCTCTCTCTCTCTCTCTCTCTCTCTCTCTCTCTCTGTTTGTCTACGTGTATAAATTTGATCTCTCTCAGTGCTAGTACACATGATAACGTAAATCAATTATACTATATTTTTCTCTCTCTCTTAATGTCTGGCAACTATTAACACTTTGGCTGTTGACTATCTGATTCAATTATTTCCATCGGAAGTCAACTCTCCTCTACCAGAGGAACGCTTTCTTATTTTAATCCTTCGCATGTATATTAAATTTGGTAGATGAGCCTATTACTATTTTGGGTTACTGGGAATAACTCAAAATTCTCGGAGATCCTGCAAGTAAATTCACTGTGCAAAAGTGGCAATGTTGTTGCTGTTGACAATTATGATTCTAATTCATCATTACCAGTTCTTTCTGAACTTGTGAAAAAGCAAAAGGGATTCCATTAACATCTTTTGACTCGTCTGATACGTTATGAGCTAAAGGGCACCACAGCCTCGGGTCGTATCTTTCTATAAAAACTGGCATCGTGAATGTCAAATAAGGATGATTAATGGCATACATATAGGTAATAACTGTACTTTTACTGTACGATTCCCGATATGGATTACATAAAGTTAGATAGATTACATAAAGTTAGCTGAGAAAATTAGTTTTATAAAATATGTAAGGTCAACTAAGAATTAATATGAGATTTCAGTGTATCTTTTGGTCCCGTATGCGAATGATCCACATATTGACTTGTTCATCTTATCTCTTAATGGCAGTAAATAGTTAAATCTTAAAAAATTCTCTCTCTCTCTCTCTCTCTCTCTCTCTCTCTCTCTCTCTCTCTCTCTCTCTCTCTATGTCTGCAGACATCCAATAATCCTAATAATCTTTCTCCCACATTTTCAATGACAAGAAAATCTAATTTCGCCATCATGCATGTCTTATTTCATTTAAACCAGTGGATGTAAATTCGATCATATTAGCTTTTCAGCATTTTGACTATTACATTCAGTAATTCTCCTTTTACTAAGGATTATCCCAAATTCCTGGAATAACATACATGTAATTCGGATTCACAAAGCGATGCTTATCTTCAATTACAACTGTCTATGATAACATAATCTGCCTTCATGGCAGCCATGAGCATACCTACACTAATATAGATTAAAGAAAATATGTATTACAGTGCCTTTAAAAGTTGTCTGATACCACCAACTAAGAAACTTTCTTTTGCTAATGCAGTTAAAAACTGAGTGGTCTTATTTTTGAAACAGGTCAATGTGTCAGAAGTTTTAAGCGTAGTTTTGGTCTAAAATGCGAATGATCTACAAATCCTTTGATTTTAGGAGCAACCCGGAATGATAAATCGAGAGGTTGCTGTACTCGTAAACAGCTTTATCAAATGCTTTTAGTAAAATAACCTGACTGCTGAAATGAATGAATTGTCATCGAGTCTCATCAGCTTTTCTTTCGTTCTGCGTCAGTTGCTAAAATAGTTTTTGGCATTTCATTAATTACACCATCACATTCATTCAAAACTGTATATATCCGTGGATAAGGTCGATGATAGGATATATTTTCCCCCGTACATTTTGCATGCGACATTTTAAATATTTTATTCAAGGATTACTATTTTTATTTTTTGCCATGGTACGAGATTTCACTTTCCAAAATATTCGATATTCTAATGACTTTTTTTTAATTCACAAATACTTCAAGGATCCGAGGAACATTTCAGGTTTTAATAAATATCCCAAAAACTAAATAAAAAAAAGATTTTTAATTTGGATAACCAAGACAAGCACTTGCACTGTAATTTTTATCTATGTGATAGATGATAGCAGAGCCAAGCTTTACAAAACAATTATCGAACATTTGAAAACACATTTCCCTAATTTGCATTGCACTTGTTTGGCTGTCTAATGTAATTTGAATGATATTAAATTATCAATCCAGATATTTTTGCCTTTCATTAACTTTCATTAGTATTTAAGACTTAAAGATAACACCAACGAGGAATTTTTTTTACATATTTACTTCCATATACAAATAAGCATTACAATTTTACCTGTAGATAATAATTTCCAATATACATTCTTTTAGAATTTATAGAGTAAAAGCTGCCTGACTGAAAAAAGGTGGTGGTTCATTTTCATTTCACGTTCAGTTAACAGGTAACTTCCCGCTTTTCGTTCAGTTACTCTCTCTCTCTCTCTCTCTCTGTAAACAGCAGCTAACCTTTAGTAACCAATTTCATCCTTTCCTCCTCCTCCTCCTCCTCCTCCTCCCTCTCCCTTTCCTAATCCTAGCGATCTTTATTACCTCCTTCTCCTCTTCCTCTCTTTATACTCTCTTTGCATACTCACGCGCTCGCAAACACATCTGAATAACCATTAGGGGTCGGCACAATAATTGATAAGCTTTCGAATAAAGAGAAGAAATTAAAAAAAAAACGCATATTCATTAAAGAATTCTAGCTTACAAAGTGAGTTGCATATCAGAAATATTTTATAATGTAAAGTATTACTAATCTACGATCAGCACAGATTTATTCATTCAACTTACATGTCACCCAAATTACAGTAGATCACCGCTATCAAAAAAGTTTTTTTTTTATAGAAAATTAAAGAAAAAAAGGAATACTGACTACGTCAATGTGGGCTTACAATGCATGTATAAACTCAGTGCTGCCCTCTACAAAAATAAAAACCTAAACATAATTTTAACGCTAATTATAAGGTAAAGATATATACAAATATACTATTACGAACTGAGCAGTGAATCGTAATTGCATACAATCAAGCGCTTAAAATAAATAGACTTATTTTATGATCACCAGGGGGTTCACAGCAGATCATCTTATCATTCGAAAGGTAAAGGTCGGGAGCTGTTCGTTATTTCTTTCCTAATTGGCATCATTGCAGAGAATCACGTTGGTGTATATTTTTTTATTCACATATCATAAGCGTACAAGTGGCAGGATGATTTTTCCTTTTGACAATCAGACAGACAGTTTCAAGCGAAAAGTTAATCTAAAAACCATGTGATAAAATAAAATGAAATCTGGTTATAGCGCGCCCTCGCACATATTCAGATATGGACAAAGACAACACAATATATATATATATATATATATATATATATATATATATATATATATATATATATATATATATATATATATATATATATATATATATATAATATATATATACATATATATATACATATATATACGTATATATATATATATATATATATATATATATATATATATATATATATATATATATATATATATATATATATATACATATATATACATATATATATATATATATATATATATATATATATATATATATATAATATATGTATATATATATGTATACAATAAAAGTTAATATTTGTATGTATATTTGGATGCTATAGAAATCCGAACCGCTTGACAGACTCAGACAAAATTTTGCACACTCCCCCTATGTCACCTCAGAAAGGTTATAACTCAAAATCAAACCCCTACCCCGTGACAGACATACAGACACAGACAAAACAAATGAAATTTTCCTTTTTACCGGTTCTGTTCACCTTTTCTTCAGTAACTTTATGGGAGTCACCAGTCGCTTGGGTGGAAAACAACCACCTTTTCTGTTGGTGACGTCATTAAACTAGTCTCACTGCAAACCCTATAATCAGCTTAGTATTATCCAAAAAATTAAACAGATGTGTTTGACTGTATTAGAATTACTTTCATTCAGTCATAGAGCAATGTAATTCAAAATATAACTTCTACCACCACACCAATCAGCCATTAAAATCCTCGCACGGAAAAAAGTAATAACAGACCAAATGCTTCTGTGACAGACCTACCCCTTCATTAAAAAATTACTCGCACGAAATTACCACATATTTTTCAGTGTTCATTTTAAGTCAAACGTGTCTTAATTATTACCTTGATAAAATCAACACTGAATCAACCTGTATTGATAATTTCTATAAGACGAGACGAAACGAATCCATCACCATCCGTGCATGTGTATTAGCTATTGGCTAAACCCTCCGTGCATGATATACGTTGTTTCATTTTTTATTCGTTCAAAGGCGAATTTCCTCATTAATTCGTTAGTTCCTTCTCCGTTTTTACCTTCGGAATTCGTTATAGCGGAATAAAGATCATTACGTTTGGAAATCTTTTCCAAAAAAGGCATTTGCAGAATCTACGTTTATGGAGGGTAAATGTATATGAATGCAAACAGGGAATAAATTAAGAAACGGTAATTGCTGCACTTTGAGGAACGTCGGTACGGTCATCTTTGGTGGGAGTGGAGTAAATAATATTTGCCCCTGCAAGTCAGTCATTCTTTCTTTCTCTACTTCAATAAGACAAGTGCTAGATATATATATATATATATATATATATATATATATATATATATATATATATATATATATATATATATATATATATGTATGTATATATATATTATAGTCTGCTGGTCACTTTTACCAGATAAATATGTGAGTGTAATAGCCACAATCCTCTCTTAACTTCTCGAATTCTTTGCGCTTTTTGAAGACGCTTGTCACTACAAAGCCTTGGATCCAAGTGCAAGAAATATGAGTCAATTATGATGTCCGGTCACGTTGCAAACAATGTGACCTCATTTTGACCATAGATACAGATTCGTTTCCTGCTACTGGACATTAAACTGCTTCACATTTCTTGCACTTGGATCTAAGGCTTTGTAGTCGCAAGCGTACCCAAAAAGCCCGAAGAATTCGAGAAGCTAAGAGGGCACTGTATCTATGACATATATTCTATATAATAAAAGTGAATGTTTGTATGTTTGTGCTCTACAGAAATCCGAACTGCTTGACCAACCTATGCAAAATTTCGTACGCAGCCCCTATTTGACCCAACTTAAGTTATGACTCAAATTAAAGCCCGTGTCCCCATAACAGACAGACAAACACAGACATTTATCCTAATTATCCAGCTTACTGTCCCTTTTATGTGGATATTAGCTGGTAGGAGCTTAGTTGTTCGAAATCAATACAGTTGGAAACTAATGAAAAACACGATTGGAATTCCTCCCCTACGTGTTAGAACACAAGTTACTAAGTTTCTTCTTGGCCCAAGAACCTTTCCCATACGCTTGATGACCCGCTAGCCTCGAGAAAATAAATTGAGAAAATAAATTGCCTTTCTTATTTAACGATATTAGGCGTCAGTTATAATGTAAATAATTATTATTAGTTATAAATAATTATTATTAGTTGATTAATAATGTCAGGGAATGTTACAGAGGGGATATAAGGATTCGGTTTTGCTAAATAAATCTTTATTGGAAAACCCCCAACCTATGGAAGATATGTCCTTCTGCAAACCCTATAATCAGTTTAGTACATCCAAAAAATTTTTAAAAATTCTGAAATCCTGTTCATCCCACGTTATTGGGGTAATCACTGGTTATCATTGTATGTATTTGATTTTTAACTGATTTATGTAAATTACTTTTAACTGATTAAGTAACAAGTAATTATTTATTAATGGCAGGAACGTCGGGAAATGAAAACTAAGGATTTGGTGGTACTATATAAAGTATTACTGGAACATCTATAATTCATGCCGTAAGTTTGACATCCACCACAAAATACTTGGCGGTTAACGGTTAGTCCAAACGAATTAGTTTTCTATTTTGCACTCTGCCCTTGAATTTAGGATGAATTTCAGCGACAAATTAGCATTTGAAAATGTTTTGATAAATGCAATGAAAATTTTCTAAATTCTATACCTTTTAGTAAAACTTTTAATAGCATCACCTCAACGACTTCAAACACATAATAATGGTGGCCTGAATGTAGTATATTCGACTATAACCGTTGGATTCGCAGCGGAATTTAGCACAGAATGTGGAGAAATTACGAACATGTATGTGAATATGGTCCGCAGTTGTCCAAAGCTAGCCGTTTCTCTCTCTCTCTCTCTCTCTCTCTCTCTCTCTTGTGCTTCCTCCCCTCCCCCTTCCCTCTTCCCTCCCCTACCAATACAAATGTCATTCAGAGTTTTCCCAGGCAATGATGGGTTCGTCAATCAACACACACACACACACACACACATATATATATATATATATATATATATATATATATATATATATATATATATATATATACATATAATACATTTATGTGTGTGTGTGTGTGTATTAACAACTACAATGGCCTCTTAACTTCTAGATACACTTTTTGTATATGTTTTCAGTACAACCATTGAATCCAGACAAAAAAAAAATACCCTGTCCTTTGGTTGTGTGTTTCGGACCTGCACGGTAATAATAGAGAGAGAGAGAGAGAGAGAGAGAGAGAGAGAGAGAGAGAGAGAGAGAGAGAGAGAGAGAGAGAGAGAGAGCACGCATGCAGAAATAAACGAGTTACTTAACCCAAGATCTCTCAATAGTGATCGTTTCAAATTCAAACGCGCCCAAACACTCTACCAAACAGCCCGAATTGACTTAATACTGAAAAGTTACCGTACAAAATGGAACACTTTATTCTGGCCAGTGGTTTATTCAGGATTTCTACGAAAGGTAAAGATATTCTATTGGGCGGTGAAAAATAACGTGCTGCAAGTTAATGGATTCCACAGGCTGGGACGTGAGATAAGCTGCTCATTTTATCTACTCGGCTGATCGTTCATTTGTACTAGTGTTTACTTTGCTAAAACAGATACTGTGCACTTGATGGTTTATCCCCATAACGCTTTATTTCTCTTTCTTCGTGTGTCATTTAAAAATATATTTCTATACATATCTTAATGCAACTAACGAAAACCTAATTTTTTTGCATTCATATAAAAAACTATTAAGGCAATGCCTAGCAAACGACCGTTATCTTCCATATTTACTTTTAGACAAATCTAATCAGTCAGGAGCTATTACATAAGCTGTGGACGAATGCAGTGTCATAAAATTTGGCACCCACATACATGTAAAATAAAATTAAGTATGAAAAAAAAGACCTTTAATGAATCCCTCCTGTGAGAATGATATTTTATTTCTTAAATTCACCAGGTACTGCTACTCAGTGGGTCACTGTCTATTTCTTTGCTTTTCTCCACTTCTCGTCTTGCTTCCGCTAAGTTTACTCGCAAAAATAACGTAGAATTTAATTAATGATCAATTATCTATTCGTTACATAATGAAACGCACAAACAGTATGCAGAAAAAGCAAGAAGTATTCAGCTTAATCACGCTTCTTTAAGTCAACTCGTGACCATTTTACTGCTGTACCATTTCGTTACACTCAAACCATTTTTGCATTATCAGCAAACTTGCACATTTTCATAATCAGCCCTGATGCCAGGTCACTCATTCGGGGCAATACAGTCAACACCAAATCCTGGGGCACTCAATTATTGACGTTTTGCCAAACACAGGATATCCCTTTCATGATAGATTTAATTCATTTCCCCTACCAGGGGGTGGTTGTCCAGAAAATTTGCAACAATGATTAGTGATTTACTCATGCTTTAATTCACGAATTGCGAATGACCCTTATTGCAGAATAACTTTCACAACACTGCCTGTTCATACGGTTAAACAAAAGGATCATCAGCAGTGCACCGGACCCCCTGCACAAACCTTGGCATTTACGCTTTGAGCCTACTCACTCACCTCCTAGATATTGAGGCCTTTTCAGTACTTGTTTCACACCGTCGAGCATATTCTAGGTCTTCTTGTCCCTCTGCCTACCACTTTGAATGGTACATAATTCTCACCAACCTGTCATTCCATACACTTTCCACATCACAGAACGACCTCAAAAAACTTTGATCCATCTTGTCACCTATGCTTATTCTTACACTTTATGTCACCAAATTACTCGTCCTTTCATTTCTCCTTATGGTACATATACTACTTGAAAAATTCATCTCCACAGTTTCACATTATTAGCGTTCATTTGTATTCAACACCCACGTGCAACTTCGCGTACATTAAGAGTGGAAACAACAATCCCTTCAAACATTCCAGTCTTCTGTACATATTCTGCTACATTCCTCGCTTTATCTACTGAGCAGCCGACCTTTTCTCTTATCCTACCATCTGATATCATTACTCAAAAATACTTATAAGCATAAACTGCCTCCGTTCTTTCCTTATTAAAATAAACATGCACTGCCTCGTCATCTTCATTTTCATTCAGTCTCACCCTTACCATTACTAAATTTATCCTGAACTTTCCCATCTCGCAAAAACTTCAAATTCTTTCATTTGTTTCTGCGGTTTTTCCTCATTATCCACAATCAATGTTATATCATCTGAAAACCTAAGCAATTCTACACTCTTACCATACATTCAACCTTTCATCTATATTTACTTATATTCCTCAGCAATCACCAATCCACCTGTAAAGGTATTAAACAGCCTCGGAGATTTAACACACCACTATCTCAGTACCAATTTCCCACTAAGCTACTCTTTCCCACTTTCAATTTCTAACGCAGGCTCCATTTCTGTCATTCAAGCTTGTTATTGCTCTAAACAACTTATTTTCTTTGCTAAATACCTTCACCACCCTCCACATCGCCTCTGTCAATTCTGTCACAACCTTTTTTAGGTCCCTGTATCCCAAGGGCAGCTCGCACATTAGTATCGAACTATTCACATAACTGTTTCGTTTTAAATACTTTATTTACATGCCATCTTCCTTGTTTACAACCTCAATGTTCCTTCTCTACCAATTTTTATTTCATCTGTCTTACTTTCTTCTTCAAATTCTACCATATATATTCACTACAACATTAAGTAATATTATGCCCCTATAGTTCTCACAGTTTCCACTGTCACTTTTACTCTTGAATGAAGGAATAATTATTCTTTATACCATTGCTTTGGAATCTTTTGCTCAACCAGATATACCTCACCCACTTTGATTAAGCACTTAATCCAACTTTCACTACCTTGCCATAGCATCTCATGTAACCCCATCAACTCAGGGTGGCTTTCCTTTCTTCACCCTCTTAATGGCCCTCCACACTCCCACAACAGTCATTTGCACCAGCATTCTCAAAATTACTTCAGCTACTAACTCCTTCCCTTCCACTCTTCCACTCACGCTGCCTGCCTCTCTTATCTTCCACAATACATTTATATCAATATACATTTAATTAAATAATCCTCGACTATCCTGAATGCAGCGCAAGACAAGTTAATCAGCAAGACCTCAATGGTCTGGTTAAACTAAGGTATACTTCACTTATTTGTGAAGAAGACGCCAGTTGGGGCCTTTCAACAAAAATCTAAAGCACGATATTCCAATATGCGAATTACAAAATATGAGATTTTGTGTACCATAAATGTTTGTGCTAGGTACGCTGCCAGTGATCACAAATATTTTACATCGAAATATCAGTTCACTCACCCCACATTTTAACGTGTGAAGTGCTCCATTTTTATCGAGAGTATTTCATTCTGGATTTCTACGAAATCCAAAAGGATTTATTGATAAGTAAAATGCACGCGCTGGAAGTAAATGGATTCCGTCTATTCAAAAGTAAAAGGAACTGCTTTTTTCATCTGCTTTATTTTTCCCGTGTTTTGGCTTCATCTACTGCAACATTTGGTCAAGCTGGGATATTTTCTTTAAATATGCTCCGTAAAATTCACGTGACCGGCATTATGGTCAGTTCACATTTCATGCCGATTTTTAAAACTGAGTCCTCGAAATTTGTTTTTTGTTTTTTATTTTAGCTGATACTTCAAAAATACGAAAACATTAAATCTGTTAGAAGAGAGTTTTAAAATTTAGTCTCACTGGAGTGATTAGAAATATAATAAGTAAATCACGAGGAAGAAGATGGACTGAGAAATTTGTCGAAAAAAAGAGGAAAGAGCAAGGGTCATTACCATCAGAAGAAAAAACAGATACTATTTTTATCATTTACTTAACACTAAGAAGCTGAAGCGCCGAACTCACAGGGAAAACCGAGGGTATTCAAAACTCGCAGCCGAGAATATGCGACATTTTTCAACAGCCAAAATCATTCAAGTGTGAACATTTCTGGGTGAGGTGGCGCCGATTATGAGTGAGAAGACTCGAAATCGGGAATAAAGCGAAAGAAAGATGAGGCAGAGAGGAACCATCAGTCATCGGCCAGGAGAATTACGGGTGAAATGATTTTAAAGACGACCAGCTACCTCATCAATTTTCCTATTCATTATATGGATGCAGCCTGAATAGTTAAATTACTAAATCAAACAGTCTTCTTGATTTTTGTTCTCCATGCAGTTACACCTTACACTTCCCTGAGGACATCATGCGCTTTATTGAAGAGTTTGTTCTCTAGAATAAATCTATCAACTGTGGAAAAAAATTTTCTAAAGCAAGTCTTTGTCTAAAAATAACAAATCTTTCCAACACGACAAATGAATTCAGCTTCAATTGAAAAAGTAAGAACACATCAACATACAGACAAGGAGCCCTCAAAGTACAATATTAGGGAGAGAGAGAGAGAGAGAGAGAGAGAGAGAGAGAGAGAGAGAGAGAGAGAGAGAGAGAGAGAGGGAGAGAGAAGATATTCCTATAATTCTAATAGTAATAGTATTTACTCAAATCTATGGAAAAATTTTGGCTTGCTTTTATTTTATTAAAACAAAAGTTACTGCCTTCCTATATTGTCTTGCTTTTGTTTGAAACTATTGAAAACTTTGATATAATTTGCCATTTATATAATTTCTTATGAAAAAATTATGTATATACACACACACACACGCACACACACAGATATATATATATATATATATATATACATATACAGGATGTGTTTCTGACTTGTTTCAAGAGACGAAGGTAACTCTGTTCCTAAAATAGAAAAGGAAAACAATAGGAATTTAGGGCCCCACAGTATGATGTTGTAAACTGGTATACAAACCCATGTCGGCAGGTATTTGATGGGAGTAAACCGGCATAGTAGTTCATCTTCAACTGTAACATTATTTCGAAGAAGCCACGATTTTCTCTGAGGAATCTTTTCAATGTCTTCTTAAGTAACATATTACAGCAGCATTAATCTTAAGCCCAAGAAAAACCTTACCTGCTACCCAAGGAAACCATTTCGGGTAAATCTTATAAGTTTTGGCAAGTTGTAGTTTCCGAAAACATCTGTTAATAAGGATTCTTAACCGAGTTCAATATTAAACACTAATAACGTTAACGAGATCATCCCATCTGCAACTTTGTTAATTACTTTCCTCTTTTAAACTAAACAATCCTCCTATCACGGCTGAATATCTGCAACGATTTAGTAAAATGAATAGCACTAAAAACTAGTGCCATCAGTTTGGAAACTCATAACTTACCGCGGTGTATTCCAACAATGTTATATTTTCTGAAGGAGAACCTTGAAGTACATACATACATGCAGACACACATACACAAGTTGAATAAAAATCGGTCTGGATTTCACTGATCTAAACAGGAATGCTAAATAAATCCTCAAGGAATCAGGCTGAAAAAATAATTACTGTGCAGGTCGTTACTGCTATTATTTTAAGTTCACCCATGGCACAAGAGAAGGTCGAGACAGCAAACCTTGACCCTTGGAACCTTAAATACCCCGGATCTCAAGGAAAGTTGTTTATATTCTACATGCTTAAGTTGCGTCCACGTGTCTGCAGACTTGCTGAAAACCTTACGGCAACCACCCTTTTGCGATATGTTGGATGCATGTCTACAATAATGTAACACTGTCAATAAACATGCAGGTAAATTACTGGCAACAAGAGTTAATAAACAGACGCGTCCACACGTCATATCGGCAGCGGTTGCATCCAGTTGGAAACGTGGCACAAAAAGGACGCGGGGATAAGGTTTAATTAACTATCCCACCCGTCACCCGGTTTGTTTTATACTTTACTTATAATCAGAGATGTCAACGCTTATATCTGTGGATATCGCCTCAACTACCTGAGCCCTGACACATCGCCTTGTCCACACCTTGATAACCAGTGTCACTTACACATTGTTACCAAAATGAATTCAGGTGTGTTCCAAACAACTTGGCAACGTGTTATGCACACTGCCCAAACCTGTGCATATTTGCAGAACTGTTTTTTATTTTTCGCTAATGAAAAGTGGAAACCCCAAACGTCTATGAAAACCATCCTGCGGTACACCAGATCTGACAGAATGCAGTAGGTCACTTAACTGGTAAACTGAATTTTGTTTCGAAAAAGAAACTTTGAGCATCTTAATTCTGTCCAGAGGTCATAACAACATTCTCCCATTTAAATTTCTTTTTTAGCTACTTACTCATTTTTTAAGGTAATTAATTCTATTTATAGTTCAGTATAGTCGTATATTCTTTTTTCTGCCTATGGAAACTGTAATGTGTGGGAGACAGCCAATCATGTGATTAATGATAACCGTAAAAAAAATCTTTAATTACAGGAATGAAGATCAAGGACTATATAAAAAACAAAATAACAAAAGTCTATGGGAAGAAACTTCCTCAAAGTCGTTACATGGAAGAATTAAAAGAGGGATATGATCTCCATTGTGACAATAATTGCCTGGCGCAGAACATCACAAACTGATAAAAGAGAAGTAATTCTGAGGGAATAAAACTCAGTTGGCTAATCCCTGAAACACGGTAAGGAGAAAATAAAAGAAACAGATGAAATATACCTAAGTACACTATATGATAATAAAAGTTTAATAACAGCAGCAGTCACGTCGACAGCACTGTCTATTAATCAAATTACAAAGAAAGTGACAAGGGAAACATCAAAACTTTCAGGATAATATAATGGAAATAGCATTACCCACCTTTTTTACACCATTATAACGATATTATTACAATAACTAATTATTACTGCCGTAAGCGCCGTTTTAATATTATATTTCTATTTAGATAAAACAAACAGAACCTTCATAGATAGAAGAGATAATAAAGAAATTTTTTAGGCACATCCGTTAACTGCATTAACAATACAAGAGAATTCCGAGATCGCAAACTCCATCCAAGACTGAACAATCATCCAAGAGTTGTGCTTCTGTTCCTCCCAAAATCTCATCACGAGGCCCAACTTGAGTCAAATGTTGCAAAAATTTACACAACTTATTTGAGATCCTGCCAACTACCTACCCAACAATCGAACTGAAAAAAAAAATGAAAAAATTCTCGTCGGAAGTACGGAAAGGATCACTGCTTTGCGAAAAAATGGTCATGCAAGCAAAGTAAAAAATAAAAGCAAGAAAAAGGTCTGTGATATGTATGCATATGTATAATGTATATATATATATATATATATATATATATATATATATATATATATATATATATATATATATACATATACATATACATATATATATATATTATACATATTATACATTTTGTTATCAAAATACATAGAGTCGTATTACTGTTTGGCATTTAACAGATTTTTGATAACTTGAAAATATGAAAATGTTGCTGTCATAGAAAAGAAAACCCATTTTACTGCGTACTTCCTCTGTCTCTCTCTCTTTCTGTCACTCCGTGTTTGTGTCTCCCTTTCATAAGTCGTGTACATCGATCATTGGGTACATCTCGAAATAAGAGCTGGAAAATTCAAAGTATCTAAGAATTTCATATTTAGTACCCTATGTGGCTTGCCAGTTCATCTCTCTCTCTCTCTCTCTCTCTCTCTCTCTCTCTCTCTCTCTCTGTGTATATATATATATATATATATATATATATATATATATATATATATATATATATATATATATATATATATACAATACGATAATGCATACACAAATATATATATATATATATATATATATATATATATATATATATATATATATATATATATACACACATATACAACATACATGTGTATACACAAGTATATATACTGTATATATGCATGTTTATATATATAAACATGCATATATATACTTGTGTATACACATATATACTATTGTATATATATATATATATATATATATATATAGAGAGAGAGAGAGAGAGAGAGAGAGAGAGAGAGAGAGAGAGAGAGAGAGAGAGAGAGAGAGAGATGAACTGGCAAACCATAGGGTACTAAATATGAAATTCTTAGATACTTTGAATTTTCGAGATGTGCCTAATGATCGATGTACATTACTTATGAAAGAGGGACAAAAACACGGAGTGACAGAAAGAGAGAGAGACAGAGGAAGTTACGCAGTAATATAGTCTTCTTTCTATGATAGCAACATTTTCGTATTTTTAAGTTATCAAAAATCTGTTAAATGCCATTCAGTATTTCGATAACAACCTACGGGTACTTTTATTCCCTGTATACTAAACCATGAGATAAAGAGCAAATGTAACAAAATCGTCTGATGCTTGTCTGCAGAAATGGAAGAGTAACTTGGTTATTTGGAAGAACAAAAGAGACATCATACGAGTTTGTATTAGTGCCCTTCCCTCCAAAAAAACCATATTTCCGTCGATTTAAAAATAAGGAAAAAACAAAACAAAACAAAAATCGGACGCATTTTATTTGCTGAATATATTGGCTTTGCATGAGATGACAGATGGTACTATCCTCCGCAGATGAAAGATGAAAAAAGGCTTCTGATATTTTATTTTTGAAATATTCGGGGTTGGTTACCATCTGTAGCCAATATATTGGTCAAGCATATTTTTACATACATTCATATGCGCACTTTTTAGCCAAAAACAATTTACACAGGCTATGCAGGACAGATATTTTTGCTCACATAACACTGATGCCTTTGACAATATAACTGACAACAACATTTTCCTGTTATATCTTCCAAGCTAAATGGTTTCTTTCACAGAAACATTTTACTGTAAATCCTAAGGAAATGTGATAATATGCAAAGACAGATTCCATTCACATTTAAATCAAGACGGCGAAGCTATACAAATATTCATTTTCCTTTGTTTTGATTCCTTTTTCTTCACTGTCATAACAAGCATCGTTTTTCATTCCTTGTAACGGTAATATAAGAGATGATCGAGAAGTTCCAGTTCTAAAGACCTCATGTACTATCCGAGGCTCGGACTAGGGTGCCTTTATTTTACATATTTATGAAGGCCAGTGGAGAGAGAGGTGAACCAGTGGGGTGCCCCATGGTCAGTCTAGAAGTGGAATCTATCTGCGTTACGTACGGGAAAAAAATATAAGGATGCACATTACACTACAAGTAGTAAGATTGTATTTTCTTCCCCTGCTGCTGTTGCCTGAAAGCTGTCTTTGTAAATACGTTCGAAGCATCGCAAAACGAAATTATTTTCACCAAATTTTTCCGAAACAGAGACGCCGCGGTTTAACATTAACTTTTTCTGTTCGTTTGTAATCTACATAATTTGAGATTTTATGTCACTTGCGCCAATATTAGAAAAGTTTTTTTTAAAAAGTCTCCACAGCTATGACTGAATGAAGTTCATTAAGCACTGGATGGCACGATATTAAATCATCTGAGACACTCATTACAAAACCCTAGTAATCCAAAAAATAAATCCACCTTACCACTGCTGAGCGCTCAACTATAGAATCCAACCTTAATATCTCATTCATCCCCTCCCTCTCGACGTCACCTAAGCTATAATAAACCATTAACACTTTCACTCTCCCTTATGCAATTTCATATAAAAAAATCAATCAAGGCGCAGGCAATGAAATTTAATACTGCATGAATCTATTTGGAAAATATGAAAGCCGATCATGAAAATAAAATCTTTAAAGCAATTAGGAAATCAGAAGCATTCCGTTATGGCGCGAGTTGAAATCAAATTCATAATTATTTCTCTTGTTTATAATATGCATGCGCTAGTGTTAAAACTGACATTAAAATGTCAGACAAATTTGAGTAAATACTTTAAATAACAATAAAAAAAACATATTATCCACTGCATGTGAAAAGGGGGTAAGTAAAAAACTGATGAAGTCATCTGACAGACAATTTTGTGCGGAAGTGCAAGTGAATTTCAGTGTACCGCAATTTTGCATTCACATTCGATATTAGGGGCCCAAGGCACTGCAGTATACCCAGTCTGAATGAAAGGTCCAGAACAGGCGAAACAGGAAAGGTATGAAAGTGTGAGGAAGAACTTAGGAAGAGTCTTAATTGTCTATGGTGGCCAGGGTGGTGGGTTGTGATTTCTACGCATGCAGAGGACTTAGCGATTCGAATGTATCCTCCAGAACACGACAGATTTTCGTAAAATGGTCGAATCCCTGGTTAACTTTTCAGTTCAGCCAAATAATGATAAAACAAAACTGTCATTCAGATACAATTAATCACGAGAAATGTATTGCCCGAACGCTTAAACAATCTCACTGACAAACCGCACGCGTATATAAAGCTGAACTGACGAAGGAGTTACTCTCCCATATAACACATACAATAGGTTGATGATGAAAAAAAAAAAGAAAGGAAAATATAAGAATCTCACGTGAGGAGAGTAAGTTTTATCCTTTAAAAAGATGCATTAACCGTAGTTTACCGTGAATTTTGAACAGACAAGCCTGAGAACTGCTTGTTATTTCCTAGCGAATTGGCATCATTTCAGAATATCGCAAATGTGTGCAATTTGTATGATATACGCTAAGCGCACATGTAGGAAAGCCACATTCTTACTCTTTTGCCAAGTTGGATACCCATTTGCATTGTCATGATCTTAAAAATATCAACAATGATGTATTAAACATTTTGCTATATATATATATATATATATATATATATATATATATATATATATATATATATATATATATATATATATATATATATATATATATATAGTGTGTGTGTGTGTGTAACTGTAATAGCCACAACACCGTCTTAACTTCTCGAATTCTTCACACTTTTTTGGATAAAATTGTTACAACAAAGCCTTATATCCAAATGCAAGAAATATGAAGTAATTCTGATGTTCGGTAGCAAGATTCGAACCCACATCCAAAATATCAAGAACGAGGCCACGTCGGCAACGTGACTTCGCTCTTGATATTCTGGATATGGGTTCGAATCCTGCTCCCGGACATCAGAATTACTTCATATATCTTGCATTTGGACTAAGGCTTTGTATTGACAATCGAATCCAAAAATTGTGAAAAATCGAGAATTTAAAGGGCAATGTATAGGTATATATGTGTATATGTATATATATATATATATATATATATATATATATATATATATATATATATATATATATATATATATATATATATATATGGATGTCTTTTACTGCAATCAACAGTAAATGGTGATATATATATATAGATATATATATATATATATATATATATATATATATATATATATATATATACAGAAATAATCATCACACAATCACGTGTGGAACAGAAATAAATTTCTGACTCACATCAGGTTCGAAGACTTGTATGGTCTAGTGGTCAGCGCCCTTGCCTTTCAATTGAAAGACCTGGGTTCGATCCTGATGTGTCAGAAATATATATATATGTATGTATATAATATATATATATATATATATATATATATATATATATATATAAATATAAATTTTTATTATTCATATTGCTTGGACTGAGTGACAGCAAAATAAGAAAGCCTTCAGGTTCTCTGCCAATTTTTGGGGAGGAAGTTGCAAGCTCATGCCTTCTTCTTGTCCAAAGCTGACATTAATACCCATTGACAGTTGTATTAACTGGCTGCCACCGTGCCTTGACACAAACGACGGGCAGGGCCAATGTCATCCAAACACCGCCATCGTTGGCAATAAAGTTTTAGTATCCTTAATAAAGTAAGATTTGTTGGTCGAGCAACCTGGCCAATGATTACTCTTTAAGTACCCGAACGCAGTGGGTAACTGCCCTTCATCTAAAGCTTTTGGGGACGTGTTTTCTTCATTTTAAGAGGTCTTTCAATTTTGGTGAGGCTGTGCTTATTGAGTTGAAAGAAATCCAAAAAAATGCATCAGATGACGTACAAGTACTTTAAAGGTAAAACTTGGGGACAACCTCACAGTTGCACAAAGAAGTAATAATTAGAGAAGATGAACAGCAAGATGAAAGAAAGGAAGCGGGAATGGAGATAAAAGAAAAGGCCCTAAAAGGAGTGCACTTATGCACCGCAGAAACAGTGCACCGCGTGAGGCGCACTGACAGCACTGCAGAGCGAGAACAGAAAGTGAAAATAAAATTAAAGTAAAATGGCTGAGGACAGAACTTGGAATGAAAATGACACAAACGTGAGTGAATATGGACCGTGAAAATGAAATGAAAAAACACAGGTGATGACAGAATGTGGGAAGCAAAATAAAAAAAAAAAAAAAAAAAATATGAAAGACTAAAATGAAAGACTTTGGGCGAGGATATAACGTGGAAACATGTTGAAAGAACATAAATGACTGCAAAATATGAGAGTAAAGCTAAAGCATGCAGGTGAGTAAGACGGAACTATAAAATGAAAAGAAAGACCTCGAGCCAAAAAAGAAACAGCAAGCAGTGAAGAAAAAGTAAAGCGAGGAGGAAGGAAAAACTGCGACCATCAGAAGAGAATATGTATAAAACTATGTAAAGCTACCTCGTCGACCTTCCTGTTCATTAATCAAATATAACCTGTATGAAAAGGTTA
Source organism: Macrobrachium rosenbergii (assembly GCF_040412425.1). NCBI lineage: Eukaryota > Metazoa > Arthropoda > Malacostraca > Decapoda > Palaemonidae > Macrobrachium > Macrobrachium rosenbergii. The sequence goes on along the minus strand of NC_089752.1, from coordinate 11,779,946 downwards.
AATAATAAATGAAGCACAGCCTACGTTTATTCAGTCATATTCTACTGACAGTCGCTTCTTTTATTTACTTACGACCGTTTCAACTCATATCGCAAATTATTTCCACTTACGAAAAAAACACTTTTTAAATAGTAAAGGTAAGTATGCCAAGAACAAAAGGTTATTCTAGTTGTGTTTGTGTGTGTGTGTGTGTGTGTGTATGAGAGAGAGAGAGAGAGAGAGAGAGAGAGAGAGAGAGAGAGAGAGAGAGAGAGAGAATGAATGCTGCCTTACAACTACGGTCACATAATACTTGTTGTAGTGAGAGGCCTCTCCTTTCAAGTTCAGGGGCCTAGAGAATTTGTCCGGGGGCAAAAGGCCCACACGAAAAAACGTTCGTGCAAGAGCGCTTGTACTGTAACAGGTTTCTGTGACTACTGGGAATTAATTTTACCTTCTGTAACTTGCAGAGAATTCACATACATCAGATGTCAAAGGAAACAAGCATTATCTTCGGTAGGCTGCGTATGACAGGTGAACATTATCATCAGATGTCAAAGGTGATAAATTCACCTTTAGCAGACTGCAGCTAACAGCCATGTTTCAGATGTCAAAAAAGGTTAATTTTTTTCGTCCTGCCGACTACAGAGAGCTGTCGTGCATCAGACATCAAAGGAAATATATTTCACTTTCTGTAGACTACGGAGGACTGGCATATATTACACATTCAATGACGAAATTTCTCATTTTTTACTGAAAATTCGCAGGGAAAAATAAAGGAACGCGAAAAGAAGTTTATATATTTGACATTTTTAATGTCTGAAAGTTATTAGCACATAAAACAGAGAAACAGAATTCTGCTGTGCTCAGACAAGAAAGCAATGGGGAGAGAATAGTTTCTTCTCCCGTTGAGATTCTATGAAAATTTACTGAATATTCTTACACAAGGAATCATGACAATGACTCGAAATTAACATGCAATTCTTACGGGGCGAGCAACAGACATCAACAACGGGCTCTTGCCATCTTCTCTTTAAGAGTATTCCATTGAATGAAATCAGGCTGAACGGTCGGGGGCGGGGGGAGGAGATAGCGACGCAATAACAGTAAAGTATAACAGACAGAAAGACGATATTCCTTCGTGCTCATCTATGCATGATGGCCTCCCTTTAAAAAAAAAAATTATATTCCTTCGACTGTCTGAGAGGAGTTGCATTGGCATGGTTAGCCTGACAAGCAAAACTGACGGGCAGGCAAAGCACAGACTGACAGACGATTTCCTTTTGTGTACATAATGTGCTTGACGGTCTACTTTAACCCAAAAGTTTTAATGAGTGGAATCCCTTTAATCGCGGAGGAGCTGCGATGGAGAGGTAAGTGTGAAATGACGACCGACAAACGTACGATCTCCTGTGCATGATGATCTATCTTTACACAAAGTTCGACACTGCAATCCCTTTAACCGTGTTCGGGTTACAATCCCAAGGTAAGCGTGACAAGACATACATACTGGCACGCAGACAACCGGATAAATGAATGGGAAAAGTATACTTCACCAAATTTTGTCGATATTAGACTAACAAACTTAGAAACCATAAAGCAAATTCATGAAAAGTATATGAAATAATTGGAAGCAAAATTTGCAGCAATAACAGTGAAAATCATGGCCATTAGGCACGCATCATGAACCTCCATGGAAATGAATCATACAATTGAGTCTTCCAATTACTCGCAAGCAAAGTCATGAAGGTCAGTTCAAATGTTGGCGTTCGGACTAGTTCTTTCATAAAAGGGCAACGGAAAAAAACAATGAATTAACTGAACCATGTTTTCGAACAGATGAGTATGAATCGTAAAATACTCCTATATATGCGTGCAAAGTTCTTGTTCCGTCACCCATAACGAAACCTTTGAAAACCAACTCATCATTCTCCAAGAACGGAATCATTGTATTCTATAACCTAGCGTGCAGAACATTAAATGCTTCAGCGCTATTAAAAATATAGTAAAAAATTATTCTTCGCATTATTAGTTTTCCTAAGATTTTATCAGACATGGCACCTTAAAATACAACCTGAGTAGATATCGATTAATAATAATGCACATTCATATAAGACAAAGCCCATATCTAGGTATGAATTCAGATAAATATACAAGGTAGATAGTGGTTAATTAAGCCAGAATCCACTGCCCTGAAAATAAAAACCGGTCCTATTTTCAAACCTCAAAATGCACACACCTACGATTTCCAGTTCTTGAGCATTCCGCCAAATACCAGTGGGTATTTTCAAAATTCCCCATTCAAATATTGTTATACTGAATGCAAAAAAAATTAAATTGTAGGCAATCCCTTTAAAAAAAATTCTATAAAAAATTTACACTGCACTATATTGCAACAGGAACAGGAACCTATGGAGCAGAAAATTTAGGCCAACAATACCTGGAAAATCAGAAGCGTAGGAGAAACTGGAATTGTCATCAATCTCAGTATTTACCCTTATCAATTCATCCAAGATTCCTGTATCACTCTCCACCTTTTCACCTCATTTTGAATACAAATGAATATATCATGCAAATGTCAAGGGCATATCTCCGCAGGAATGTTAATTAAAAGTTTTCACGTAGGTGGAGGTAGGCGTAAAAAAATGCAAGCTGCAAAGTGATTGTTCTGTGGCAAAAATGATTAACGCCCTTTTTACAAAGGTAAAAGTGGAGAATCAAAGGTATGTTTTTGTAAAACGCAAGTCAGAATTATGAACGAGTCGCTGGATTCGGTAAGTTTGTAAAAGCTTAATAAAACGTTATAAGTAAAAAGAATGGAAATGGATATAACACATGAGATTCAACGGAACTGAATATAGCGTATCATTATATACAGTGAATAACAGAAAATTTACTGCTAACTGAAAATGAGATGCTTTAGTAAATCTGAGATAATTGGAGATAAAGTACCTAATATTTTTAATTAAAATATACCGCATCAAAAATCCATATAATAGCTACAGTTCTAACATATATAAACCAGCTCAGAAAATTGATAAAAGATGGATTCCTCAAAAATTCCACCATGATATTTAAAAAACGGCCCACCCAATGCAATCAACCCTAAAATGACATCGATAAATCAGGAAATCAAGCAAAATACAAAAGCATATGAACAAAATGTTAAGCAAATTTTCTAAGAATTTATGAATTCGAATTCTTAACACACGAACGATCCTGAACGCTTTCGAGATGAATATCGATAAATATGCAGTACTAACAAAAGGTACATTTTTCTGGTGATAAAAATTCATTTCTCGCTATATTGTGGTTCGGATTCCGCAATAAGCTGTAGGTCCCGTTGCTAGGTAACCAATTGGTTCTTAGCCACGTAAAATAAATCTAATCCTTCGGGCCAACCCTAGGAGAGCTGTTAGTCAGCTCAGTGGTCTGGTTAAACTAAGGTATACTTAACAAAGGGTACAAAATTAAGTCTTAGGGAGTTTTTAGCGTAGACGAAAAATATGAACTGACCGCCTGCAAGACGGGATAAACATTCATAACGACTGAAAAGGTGATAAGGTGAGGTCATTTTAAAAGACTTGTAAATGACTTTACAAAGAAGTGAATTTAATTCTTGAAAAATTACAACAATGAAAAACATGGTAATAGTGATTGAAGTACTTTATGCTCACGCAAAAACTAGCAGAACGTCAGGCAGAAAAATGCTATAATTTGAACAGAACTGTTCTTAATGATATAATATTATGCTTGGCAAAACATTTTGGAACTGCTCGCAAAAATTATATTTTACAAAATTACATAGTTTTCCATAACGTTTATAGCAGTCCGGTGTCTAATGTACTGATACACAAACATTCTCAACATGGATAGTAAGCAGTATAAAATAACTTAATTGTAAATGACAGATAACCAACTCCTGCATATAAAATAAGAACGAAGGATTGCATGATAGTGAAAAGTGTCTATTTTGAAACTTTTCCTGAAAATAATATTTAAATTTTAATCCTTGCAACCTTTTATAATCAATGTAAATGAAAGGAGGCCTCTGCGTCAGGCGTAAACCGTCCACATAGAGAAAAAATGTCTTGCCTGTTCAAAATACTTTAATTACCCCAAAAATGCTACGAACTGTTTGTACAAAAAAAAAAAAAGCGCAGTACGTGCTACAGTTCCCATTTAAATAGAACGGTTTCGAAAGCAGCTGGAGACACAAACAAATCCTGTACAAAAATACATGTGGTCTTTAAGAGACTGTCTTTACCATGTACTTATATTTCTATACAGTCATGAAAGTCTACGATTTCGTACACATTGTAGGAATCGAAACATCATTACACTGAGAACTGGCCCTGGAAGGCAGCGACCTCTGAAAGTGTAATGCACAACTGCAGGTTAATTGTGAGAAGTTGCGTGTTTGGGCCAATTTGCAACTGGGTAGGTGCAGCTGTATGCATGCAAATATACATACATACATACATACATACATACACACACACATATATATATACTATATATATACATATATATATATATATATATATATATATATATATATATATATATATATATATATATATATATATATATACTGTATATATATACACACATACATACATATGTATATATATATAGAATATATCTCATCGTCTCCAATTCCGTGTGACACAAAGGGCTCTGTAAATTCAGCCTATATGCATCGATCTATTTATCCATATATATATATATATATATATATATATATATATATATATATATATATATATATATGTGTGTGTGTGTGTGTGTGTGTGTGTGTGTGTGTGTGTGTGTGTGTGTTTTGTGTGTGTGTAATGTAATGCGTAAAATAAAGGGAAATAAGATTACAATTTCTTCTGAAAGCTTTAAAAAAGAATCAGGTATGAAATTATAGAAAACTGGTCAGTAACAGTTGTGATGATAAGCACATTACTGTTAACCATTCCTTTCTTCAAACAACCTTTCATGCCATGACTTTCTCTCTCTCTCTCTCTCTCTCTCTCTCTCTCTCTCTGCCTATGTCATAACTTTTTCATTTCCGTTTGCACCATATATGAACCTGAACAAAAGTTAAGATGTTAGCACATGCATTCAGAATGGCAAAACAGAGAATGCAAGAATAAGGGATCACCAGTTTTTATTTCTAAAAATCGTTATGACAGTCCAGCACTTTGCAGTAATTCATGCCGCCTGGCATTCAACTTTAAAAATCCAATCATTTCCCACAGCTATTTTTAGTTTCTGTCTCCCAAGATAGAAAGACCTCTTCTTTTCCTAAAGAAATCACACGATGAAAACACGCCAGCGTGGATGGGAAGGGAAGGGAAGGCTTTCAATTGACAGGAGATCAGGCAAGCAGCGCGCGGAAGTCAAAGAGAAGGATTTCTGTAAGCTCTTACCGATAATGTGATGAAAGATGCAAAGAATCCAGTATTTTTAAATAAAGGTAGTAACCATTTTTTAAAGACCGGTACCTTGCATCTCATACATTTCCCTGGTATTCAAATGGTCACTAATCATGACTGTCATCTATTCGCATTAATAGTTTGAACGAACATTTTGCGTAAGCGATTAACTTCTTCCCAAGATGACTGATTACACAATAAATTTCCGGTCTCCGGAGTAAAGGATGGGAGGAAGGGCAGAAAAAATTCAATCGTCTTTCAGCTCTATCTCTGCTTTTTTCTTTCATCTGTCAGTCATTCTCTCCCTAGAGGCATTGGCTCTAGTGCCATGCATCACTTGAACCCCATTCGTATAACCACGCGGGAGAAGTAACCGCAAGTATAAAGGGATACATTTTATTTTCCTGGAAAAGCCTGAACAAACGAACCTGATAGTAGACCACAGTAACAGGCCACTGAGGCTAACCACTTGTTGAAAGCTTCATAAGTAACATTCTTATTCTTGGTGTGAAAGCTGCAGCAGAAAATAATATAAATAAATAAATAAAACTGACTTGAAAATTTTATATGCTGAGCAGGAGGCCATTCACACCGCTAGGCCCCATCACGAGTATGAGGAAACTGATCAAATTTCTGGCGGATCAAAATCTTTGACTGTGAACCAAGATTCTGTTGAGGCAAAGAAGGCAAAATCAATTTCAGTCAAAATGACACTTGCTTAGGTATCGACAACTCCAATTACATGTAAACGGCACTGATGCCCGAGAGTAAAGTACAAAGGAAAGAAAATGTTGGCAACAATGATGAACAGATATATAAAAAATACCAAAGCCATTTTAACAAGTACTTGCTCTCTCAAGCATACTTTACGACGATTTATGTGGGATTAAAAGCATTTGCCAAATGCGATATACTGAGTAGCCCTTTTGGTTAATCAGAGCATATTATATAAAAAACTATCATTCTTTAAGAATGATATAAATACATTTAAGAATATATAAATACATGTATGTAATTTATGAAAATATATAAATACATAATATATGATTTATATATATATATATATATATATATATATATATATATATATATATATATATATATATATATATATATATATGTACAGTATATACATACATACATACATACATATATATATATATATAAAATATGTAATGTGCCCACATATATAATAATTTTTCATTACATAAAATATTGGTTTTAATTAAGAACAAGAAACTGGGTGATAACAAGTCCATGTTTTATAGTCGATTTATACACACACACACACACACACACACACACACACACACACACACACACACACATATATATATATATATATATATATATATATATATATATATATATATTACTAAAAGGACCTCATTCAAACTGGATGGTATCTAATGGAGTTTTTATTCAAAAAGTTACAAGCTTTCTTGACAAACAGTCCCATTATCAAATATCCGTACAATGAGCAGACGCGTAGTCCGGCTGTATTTATATCTGTGTGCTGGGTACTTTTGATCCTATAATCGCCCTAGCTCTTCCTGTGTGACCTCCACCCCCTCTTGACCTTGGTCTTTCTCTGATCCTTCTCTAGGTGACCGTTTTCCGTGCTTTCTCTTACGTTTTTCTTCGTTTCCTTGCTACTGTGGAGTATACGATTTTTCTAGATATGCTGTCTTCAAAGCCGTTTCGGTGTTCTAGAAAATCGTATACTCCACTAGCAAGGAAACGAAGAAAAAACGTAAGAGAAAGCACGGAAAACGGTCACCTAGGAGGAAGGATCAGAGAAAGACCAGGTCAAGAGTGGAGGTCACACAGGAAGAGCTAGGCGATTATAGGATCAAAAGTACCAGCACACAGATATAAATACAGCCGACTACGCGTCTGCTCATTGTACGGATACTTGATAATGTGGACTGTTTGTCCAAGATGCTTTAACTTTTTGGAATAAAAACCCATTAGATACCATCCAGCTTGAATGAGGTCCTTTAGTATTCTACTAATGCACAGAACAATTGTGTATGTGATAAAGTTATATATATATATATATATATATATATATATATATATATATATATATATATATATATATATACATACATATATACATATATACATATATATATACATATACGTGTGTGTGTGTTTATATTCTGAAGCCAGAATAATTCTTACAACAAGACAGCAGCCACCGACGTGAGCCCTAATACCAAAACTCACATTTTGAAATAATATATTCACTGTTGCCTCAAAGTTTGAACAAGCCTCCTAACACAATTAAGCGAGTAAGTAAACTGTACACTTCAGCAACATTTCTGAAATTCATATTTAAAGAAAGATGTTCTGATATATGGGAGATATTTACGCAGAATACCGGAGGAGGATTGCACATAACCCTATATTTGGGACTGCCAGAATATACTCCCATTTGAAACAAACATGTACACTATAAAGATAGCACAAACTGAGGAATTATGTGAAATAATAAATACATAAAAAATGGTACGGCGGCTCTAAAAGTTTGTATTCAAATCTGCTCTAAGTAGCTTGGAAATTTATGAAACACGCATAAAAAGCCGGAAAATTTATTGTTTTCCGGAAAAAATAATGATCACGTTCTAAATGAGCATTTACTTAGAAAGCTCATAACGCAATTTTTTGAGAACTCGAGAGAATCCATAACTTTTTAACCACACGGGCAAAACAGTACACCCCACGCTGCCTTACCCTTTTAGAATGAATTTTGTTAGTTATGTTTCTTTTGATTCTAAAGAATAGTTATGGTGGAAAAATAGTGATATGTATCATCGGTAAATAAACTGAATGTCTACTGGGAACGCATATCTATTAATTAATACGTTTAATCACCACCTAATTAATACACTTGATTAAGATTAATTAAAGCAGGAATACGGGGAGCTCTAGACAGCTGCTCTTGCTTATACTTGACATTAATCTGACATCAACTAACAGGCCAGTCTAATCGTACTCGTCGTAAAGCCGCAACCATGAAAAACAATATTGTGCTGTACTGTACAATATTAGGTGGAAATAGTGAAGATATACTTCTGAGTAATAAATAATAATAATAATAATAATAATAATAATAATAATAATAATAATAATAATAATAATAATAATAATAATAGGCACTTGCAAGAAGAAAGAGGAGAGAAATGAAAGTAAATGTGAGCAAGAGAAGGGTTATGGGTATGAATGGAAACCAACCAAGAGGATGGGGCAATGAATTCTAATATGGAAGAAGTTGATTTGCACGAATTTAAAAATAATGTAACGGTTATGGTAGAATGAGAGATAAAGTGGGGTTAAAGAATAGGCAATGCAAAAAGTATAGGTTTGGAAGATAATTAAGGAAACCAACCTGCAAAAAGCAAGGTCCACAATGTGGATGTCGAATAGAAATGAGTGGAAAAAAAAGGGGATAGTTCATTCATGTGTGAAGAGTGGAGAATGGGAGGCTGGTGAAAAGACCGTATAATTCGGTAATAATTAGAGGAAGGAGAGGGAGGCCTAGGAAGTGCTAGACATGATATGGAGGAGGTGTTGGAAAGGAAGGGCATCACAACCCAGGGAGTGTGAGATAGGGCATACCAAGGTAAACGTGAATGGTACAGCGTTGGTGTATGCTGTGGACTCGATGGCTCCTGATGAGTCCTCTGTGTGGGTTCATGAAGTGGCTACTGCTGTGGCTGTTTCTGAACAAAGTGTTCGTTTATGATTCAGCACTGAGATCATTTATATATATATATATAAAATATATATATATATATATATATATATATATATATATATATATATATATATATATATATATATAGAGAGAGAGAGAGAGAGAGAGAGAGAGAGAGAGAGAGAGAGAGAGAGAGAGAGAATATATATGTATGTATGTATATACATATATGTATGTATGTATGTATATAAGTATATCAAATACAGACCTCAGAGTAAGTGCACATTTCGTTCTTCCTTGGTAATGAGGCCCTTGTCTTCAAGTTACAGTACAGCTCATGGAATATATTGACTGTTCCATTATTTCTTACCTGAATATATAACTTTTTACTTCGACGCACGAATATACTTTAAAGCACGATAATGACGCATCCGAAACAACACTTAGCCTCCCAACAGCACAACGTGCCATACAGAGCTAAAAGTGTCATTCAAAACTATTATCATGAGCAATGTCATGGAGACTAGGCCTCCCTTGTGGGCTCAATTTGCCCGTAACAAGGAAAAGCACTGGGACTGCAGAATTCAAACTGGGATCAAGGGCTCTCAACTTTAATGTTTTATGTCAATCGTCTTTACTTGCTATTATCTCCTTTCTCATACGGCTGCTTTCCCTGTTGGAGACATTGGGTTTGTAGCATTCCGCTCTTCCAACTATGAATCCACCTTGTAAGAGCAAACGCGAGTAGAGAACTGGGGTTGGTAAACTTGCCCTTCGTGCTATTCTATTGCCTTTCAAGGATTTAACGCGTATAATCAACAACGAAGGTTTGCATTTATATGGACATTTGCGGAGGGGTTTGTCTTTATATTTCAGCGCATACAGTACATTTAAGTGTATTGTTAGTTTTCTGTACAAGAAAACTATTGAGATGGCTTTGTCTGTCCGTCCGCACTTTTTCTGTACACCCTCAGATCCTAAAAACTACTGAGGCTAGAGGGCTGCAAATTGGTATGATGATCATCCACCCTCCAGTCATCAAACATACCATATTGCAGTAGTTTTTATTTTAGTTAAGGTTACGGTTAGACATGGATCGTGTGTCTGGCACCGCTAAAGGTGCCAGCCGCCGACGCATCTTCACTTGACCACATCTGGGGAGCAACTGAGCGCTGCCAAGCTGTGGCTGAGAGTTTCACACTGCAGCATATCAAGAGCTTCATACAGCATTATATGCTATACAGAAAACTCGACTACACCGAAGAAACTTCGGCGCAAGTTTTACTTGTTTTTGTTATGGTTTCTTTACTTCTTTCACACGTATATCGCACATACAGAATTACCTGAACATAATGGCCATTTCTTCCACCTAATTACCATTACTCTAAAAATTCATGACATCAGAGAAGAAGAACATTAATACCAGTATTGCCTCATTGGACGAGTCGGTAGAGTTCTCGGCTAGCACTCTGCTAGGCCCGAGTTCGAGTCTCCGGCCGGCCAATGAAGAATTAGAGGAATTTATTTCTGGTGACAGAAATTCATTTCTCGCTATAATGTGGTTCGGATTCCACAATAAGCTGTAGGTCCCGTTCTTAGGTAACCAATTGGTTCTTAGCCATGTAAAATAAGTCTAATCCTTCGGGCCAGCCCTAGGAGAGCTGTTAATCAGCTTAGTGGTCTGGTTAAACTAAGGTATACTTACTTATTGCCTCATTCATCCTGTTAACAGACTATCAAGTGATGGGACTTCAGCAGACAATTCTTTCGTTCGTGGCCCGTTTACTCCAAAACAGGTTTCATTAGCATGATACATGTAATTCACAACTTCAACTTCTTTTTTCATACGATAATTCTTTTTCAAAATACATTTATAACAGTAAATATACATCATGAAGGCTTTTCGACAACTTTTTTCCCTTACCATGTCACTGCCTTAGAAGTGTGGTTCAAAAGTTCCCTCTTGCATTCTAACTCTTTACTTTCGATGTTCTCCCTTAGAATTTACTTTTATAAAAATTCCTACTGCATTTTTAATTACTACGCCTTTGACCCCATACCAAATCCCGTCAGGAGTGTGTGCAAGACTAATTACAGCAAAGATTTAGATCACGGACTTGTATTGACAACATTGCCAGTGATTGGATCACCATTAATCCTTCAAAGATTATTGCTCAAATGACATATCACATGGGATTTAGATTATCTCTATTCATACCCTGCTCTGCTTCCGACTGAGCTTACTAGAAAACTAAGTTATTAATAAAAAAAAAGTGCTTTACGAATTTCTGACATTTCCTTGGATGGTACTCGTGTTGTCTACTGTGTTAACAAAATAGTTAACACTACTTTTTCAATTAAGAAATTTCCTCTGAATATACGTTTCATACAAAAAAAAAACACGTTTATAAATATTCACTCACAGGGAGTTATAATGATTTTTCAATCATAATTTAATGTATTTTCATCCCGATTACTTCATGAGACGAGAAAATAATAATTTATGACATGAATATGGGTTTTCGATGAAGGATCTTCTTCAAATGAGTAACGTTTTAATCGACAACATTTGTTAAAAATACGAGATAAAATGTACCCCTACAATCCTTTTGATTTCAATAGCTTTAAAAACCAAGCGATATTCCCCGTCTGTCATAAAAGCATGAAATCTCCAAACGGTCTCAGTTCAATTAAAGTGCCATTTAACTAAACGAAACTTAATAAAAACGGGAACGTATAACTCACTCCGCTTTCATATTACCAATATTTCTAATATTTCTAAAAGGCTTTATCACAGCTGGTTGTTAAAATCTATTTATTTAGGGTTGAAATAATAATGAAAAACGGCTCCCTGGATGATGCACTCACCAAGCCATATTTCTTTATACAACGTGTCCCTGCAGTTTGATTTTCGTCTAATTTTTCTTTCCGTTCTCAGGTTGCCGGCTTTCAAGGTACGATATTCGTCGCTTTTATCTTCTCTGAATTGGATTAAGTTACTTTTGCTTAAGGGACCCTTTCCATTAAATGTATTATTCTATTAATTTCTGCTTAACCTTGTAAATAATTAGCTCCTAAAGGGTATCCTAACTAACAATTAATATCCCCTCTTCGTCACAATCGTAAAATTAATTATTCAAAAAATAGTACAAAAGAACGAAAAACATTTTACAGGTTGAATACTGGATAAGGAATCCAGCTTCAAAAGTAACAGCATTACCGGGAAAAGTTTTTATACAAGAAAATACGAGGCCAAAGGCAAAGAGAAAAGTCTCGCATTCTTCGAAAGTTGCTCCTACGAGACGTGACCCGAAGCTTCCACTTTTAGTTCTGGAAGGCAAAGCATCCAGGGAACCTTTGCCCGCGCGCATTTATTTCACTTGCTCAATTTTTAGCATTCATTCAAGTTTGCTCCTACATGCACTCTTACAGATTATAATCAGTATGCTAATGGGTTATTTTCATGACGTTGGTACTACAACTTTTACTAATAGGTCACAGATTCCTATTGTTTTTCATGGACATTTTTAAAAATTTAATCCCAATATTTCTCTTGAAAATGGCTTACAAGTCACTGTCAGAAATCATGTAAATAATCACGATGATAACAAGGTTGATGAGAGACGACGACGCTAAGATCGCTAAACAATGAACTTCACCATAATCAACGGTATATGGATTCACAACCACACGAATAGCACACAAAGAAATAAACCTTATGAAAACAATGAACGAGCAAACGAATTTCTTGGAAAGCACCTGCCATTCTGAATGTAATGCCAGCTGACATAAACCCATGCTGATGTCGGAGCGGTGCGCAGGAAAGGCTGAAGGAGACACACGAAAGGAGGATCCTAATTAACCCCATAATCACCTTAGCTATGTCTATGACATTGGACGAGTTAGTGTAATTAGGCCAATCAAAATCCTATTCAGACACGAATGCACCCCAGGACTAAACTTCATCAACACAGCACCGCTGCTCATTCCGGGATAAATTTGGCAACTGCTGAGACTCGATGATGAAACAAACATTTTTCGAAACGATGGCTAAATTCTTGTATACTAATTACAATGATGTAAATATACAGATATTAGCTCTCTCTCTTTTCTATATATATATATATATATATATATATATATATATATATATATATATATATATATATATATATATATATATATATCCATATGTATATATATGCAGTAAGTTTATTATTTTGATCCTTCCAATATTGACTACAGAAGTCATTAATGTATAGATACTGCCATCTATCAGAGTAATTTTTCCCATTTCTGACCCCACACAAAGTTACGAAGTCTGTTCAAATCATGATAATTTTTACTAAATCCCGTTTTCTCATATATATTTCTATAAAATATGTTAAAATATACACCTTCACAAAAGTGACATGCTTATCCTTCAAAGATGCTAATCGTCTTTCTTTGCTTCTGTTCAAAATGGCCTCCAGTGGCATTAAGTTCACCTTCCATGATCATATTTCTCCCTCTCCCTTCCCATTTAGGTTTTAATCTCTCCCTGCCTTTAAAATGCAACGCTTTGCCCATTCTTCGTAACACTTCCCCTTTCCTCTTTCTCCCAGTAACGAAGTAAATCTATAAGTCAGTCCTCGCATGATTCGACATGCCTGTTCGCAAAGAACCAATCCTTTGTTTGTTTAATACAATGCATCCGTTTAACCGGAATTTTCTTACGACCTCCCCTGATCCCTTTTCCAAAGACTTGCGCTCACTTGCAGTGGCGTTCCTGAGGGGGGGCTGTTTGAAATCGCCCCCGGGCCCCAAAGTGAGGGGGAAGTGCCCCAAAATGAGAAATTTAAGAAATAACATTTTTGAATTTTGCATTTACAATGCCTTTAAAATGATCCTACAATTGCTCATATTCTAACAATTTTCCCGAGGGGCTTACAGCGGCCACCCCCCGAACCCCCCAGCTACTTTGGCTCGCTTCGCTCGCCTCCCACCCCATAAGAGGGGCCCCAAATGGGACTGTGCCCCCGGGCCCCGAAATGTCTAGGAACGCCCCAGCTCATGTGTCTATCGCATGTTTTAGTCTTTTGTAATCCCTCTCCAGGTCTATCGTTTCTAAAGCGCTTAGAAAAAATACTGTTTCTCGTGAAGGTCGTTGCGATTACTTGTCACTCCTCTACAATAAGCCTTAACCAGGATACTAACTTCAAATCCTTTCAGCAATCCAGTTTGTTTTCAAAATCCTCTACGGTGACATATTCCCAAAATCTGACCATCTGTATGCCTAGCCGCAGGTCAAGGTTATCGTTGTTCGAGTAACTTTCACCACTCCCCCGTTTCTCCTTCTTCGTCCTATGAATTGTAATAAAGGGAGCACTCAACCGTGCAGTTACTTCCTCGGTGGAAAACGGTTTGTCGAGGAAGGTGGGCCAAGCAGAAGAACGAATATCCTGATAGACCAACTCATGCGTGTGGTCGCCTTCGGAGTCAAACTTTTATTCGCATAAAAACAAACTCTCCAGTTCAAAAGAAGAGAGGATGGCAAGGACGGAGGCCAGAAGGTAGAATGCTCTAGTCCACAATATGCCGACGGAGCCAAATATATTTTTGGAAGCCCCGAGAAAGGAAATTCACTTAAGAATCTTTATGTCGGTACCTGAATGGCATCCCGTCTTTTCTATGGGGTCTTAAATTCCATTCTTACGTACCTAATAACAGAGCCTATCTTACCTCGAATGGATTCCCCTTTAAATGCAAATCTGAATACACAGTCTATCGTTGGGATCTACTCTATGCTTAGTTTTCTGGGAGAGAGAGAGAGAGAGAGAGAGAGAGAGAGAGAGAGAGAGAGAGTACAATTTATGGTTAGTTTTCTGGGAGACAGAGAGAGAGAGAGAGAGAGAGACAGAGAGAGAGAGAGAGAGAGAGGGTACACCTATAAGTTCTATTAGCGTTTAAAATTCAACATACGGAAATTCCAGTGATATAAATAATGCTGAAAATAAAAAAATAACATTAAACAAATTTTGCTTGATATAGCTATACAGAAAAAATTATAACTCCCTCTACTAGAAACAAGAAGCCTAGATGCCAAAAATACTTTTAAACATTGTCATATATCGTATGCAGGGTGTTGCACGTTCGCGCGCACGCACACGCACACACACACACACACACACCACTAACCCTCACCTGGGCAGGGGATGAAACAAGTGTATAAAATGGCAAAGAAAACTGAGTTAAGTGGACTTCTTTCATCAATTTCCTACAGACAGTGGAACTATTATTCTTATTTTATTTTTCTTGACAGTTTTGTAAATAAAAAGGATGGTCTTACTGGCAATTGTAAATATTACAGGACGGTGGTGTCCCATGAAACATTCAGGGAACATCAATGATTTAATTTGTTTTCATTTTTTTGGACACTCCTTTACACCACTTTGAACTTTTGATAGTAGGCATCCCTGTCTGTACTCTTTACTGATAACAAACCAATTTAGCTTCAAAATAAAAGAAACTTAGTAATTTTACTCAAATTGTCAATCAAATTATTACACAGTCTCTTTCAGGCTCTACATTTATAATCGAAAAATGCGTGGTTTCTAACCAGGGAGAGTCGAATACCTCCTGAAATACTATTAGTTTAATTTTTGGGCAGATTTCCCAAGGTAGGTAAAAAGGCCACGACATAGGTTACACTTGAGTGACTGGAATCGGTCCACAGTACTACTCTCTGAATGATTCACCCTACATAACACTTTCTTCCAGTTTTTCATTACAGAATTTTGAGAATGCCATTATGATACTTAGAAAAGGGCAACAAATAAAGGACACTGCTTCCACGTCGACCGCCACAACACTTGAGATATGAAGAGAGAGATAGAGAGAAAACGCGTATCTCACATTAAACTCAAGCACGGTGAAGCAATTCCACGCGGGACGTAACGAATCAAAATATGGGAGACTGGGGCAATAAGAGACATTGAATCTTAGGTGTCACTTAGCCACACGGAGTGCCCTTCAAGGAAAGGTGGACAATTCAAAAATACGAAGGAAATTTTTTCATAAGCATGTTAAAAAAATGTCAAAACCTGATGCATGAAAAAGAATTACAGATCCCTAATTATTTTCATCATAATGGCAAATAGTACCGACCAAAAAAAAAAAAATCAGTGAATAATAAAAGAGGGCACAGACAATAAACGGAAAAATCCCAACTAAGACAAATGTTCACAATTCTATGTAAAAAATTAATACAACATTCTTACTTAAAGACTGAAAATATATTTAGGCTCATAAAACGATTAGCTTGGGTAGCGATTATACTTCTCTTTAAATACAGTACTTTGAGATTCAGTGTAAAATACACCGTTATCTCTACTATAAAACGAAACATAACGTATATCCTTTTATTTTCTTGTGCGTGTAACACAACAGTTAACAAAATTCTTGCCATTCAGGTTTGCGTTTAATGTTAAGATATTACTTTTGGAATGTTATAGCTGAATAGTTTCCCTCCATTGCAAACATTTTCAAACTGGCAAACTAACAGGAATAAACGGAAAAAAACAGCCAGTACCCAAAATTAAACAAAAATAAACTACATGAAATATGAATCTAATCTACATCTTGCAAAACTGCAATAAACTGGCTTTCCGGTGATATATAGTTTATTGTTATTTAAACCAGCCATTGTACTGCTAAACACATACTCATTTTAGGATTTTTCTTAGAGAACCCCTCTAGCAATAGTTTTCTCTGACCAGTCTATGTGGGGTTCGTTTTCATGCTTCGATACTGGTTTTCATGTCATTTTGAGACCGAATACTTTTACTTTACTGTAACATGTTCGAAAAAAAATTTAAAGGTCAAAAAGTGGCATTTTGAGGATAACTGAAAACAAGCAATTCTTTACTCCGCAATAACAATGTTCGTCAAAAACAGAGCAACACTGACATACAAAATTTTAACAACGTGCAAGACTGCACAAACTGCATTTTCAGTGACATACAGTTTGTTGCTGTTCCAACCACAGTACAGAAAAACATATTAAAGTTTTTGACGGTATAGATACAACACTCATTTAAACAACATTCATTTAATAATAAACTACATGAACCTCTTAGCCAACTCTAAATCTTTATTCGTAACGTAATCCACTTTCTGACTACGCTGAAATAATTTGTTTTACTCCTGATCAACATTTGCTTGTTAACACCAACGGTCGCCCAAATAGTAACATTTACACGAGTTAATTCGCTTAAAATTGTCATTCTGGTTTATAGCACTTAGCAGAAGAATTCCCATAAGACACAAATTTAAATAGTCGAAACTTTTATCTACACGATTTCAATCAAAATACCTGAAAATCTTATCAACAGGTGCATTAACCTATCCAAACAACAAACAGGAACAACGATCATCTGGCATCTCCTCAGACTTGTGCAATGCAAGATTTGAATGCGAATGTCAATGTGAACCCAATTAACTAGCATTGTAATTCACTACAGAGCACAAGAATAATTGAGATAACTTACGCTAGGCTTAATACCATATTGCGGTCGTCTGTTCACATTAATAACTGGTTACATCATATAATGGTTATAAGATAATCACATTCCATAAACAGCTGTTTTAGAAACCATGCGTTGAAATTTTTCCTAATTCTTTTCTTCTTTATATATAGCCTATCTCTACTTGGATAATGACTAATGACTCCAATAGAAAAACTGACGCGAAACTGATCTAATCAAGGTGCATTTTTTCGACGAACAGCAGTGTACTGTCTAAACAATAAGGACACACTCAAAACTCCAAGAATACAGCTGAGTCACTGTTTCCCTTATAGTAAAATCTCGAATATGGAACAGTGATGATTTACAACCAGCATTTTCTTAAATAATTTATTATATCTATTTATTAAAACATTACAAGATATATGTAAATAAGAATTCTAACATTAAATGTTCGTCTCAGCCTAAAATCAAATAGTTCTTTGAACGAATAATTTCATAAGTTGGAAGCGTTTCGTTTATAAGCAGTTACTTACAAAAGAGACCTAAATTCCTCGCCCATCACACCCTCACAAGGAAAAGCTCCGGGGAGAACTGAGTCCTGATAGGAATTTCCTTCAGCCTGAGGATGACTTCAACAGAAGTCACTGCACATCTCTCAGTGCACATTTGTCACACAAAAAGGTGCACCTAACATAATGTTATTCAGTGCCCTTGAAAAAATCTTTACACTGTGCTCAGATATGGAAGGTATTGTTATTTCTTCACGGATTAATATTCTTTGCTGAACGATGGAGGTAAAAATAGTCCACAATTCATCCTGAATTTTACGATAAACGAAATGTTGATTTACCGTGACAAAGGGCAGAAAAGCACTAAAGAATGAGTACCAAAGCTGCATTGTTAGCAATTCCAGTTTCAAGCTAGAGCTGGTTTTACCTTAAAAAACAATATACCCACGCAATTAACAAGAACACACAGCGGACAGCACACTGAAAATATGAAAGTTAACCTAGACAACTGATGTTTTGTCACATAATGTGCTCTAAAATTTATACAGCTGGATGTGGATTTACAAGTATTATGCACAGGCGCCTGATGGAAACACTGAGACTGCCTGCACTCTTGAATTTTGCCTTAAAAGATCAAATGTGGTAATTTAATTATCATACAGCACCTTCGTTATCAGGGAACATCGTTTAAAATCAATACGAAAAAATTCACAAAATTGTAGCCGGTCCTCAAACATTTAATCAACCGATCATTCCCATCATTTAATATGAAAGAAGGGATTTAGCCTGAAATAAGTTGTCACCTTTCGGCCAATTCTTCCAAAAAGATAATCATTTCAAGAACAAAACCTAATGAATGTATTTGCCAAGTTCCAAGATAGGTTTATCCGTTCTTGAGACATCCTGCAAACATTGACACACGCACACAAAAGCACACAAAATACCGGGAAGAAACCATAACCTTTCAGTTTCATTGCCATAGTTTACAAATATTATATATACTCGTATTTTCATTTGATATTCTTTCATCTCCTGTAGCGCCCACACATACTGAAAATGTTTAAGTATTCATGGCGGTAACTTTCCTATTTTCTGTGCATCGCTAAATTTTATCTCCGGTCTAAAGTGAAACCATCACTTAGCGAGAAAATGTATATATATATATATATATATATATATATATATATATATATATATATATATATATATATATATATATATATATATATATATATATATATATATATATAAATTATATCTGTGTGTGTGTGTGTCTAGAATCTACTGGTGACTTTTACCAGATACATATGTAATTGTAATAG
>NC_089752.1:11713000-11755500 GCF_040412425.1 Macrobrachium rosenbergii | reverse complement strand
TCCAATCAACGGAACTTCTTACCATAATGAAAAATATATATATATATATATATATATATATATATATATATATATATATATATATATATATATACATATATATATATATATATATATATATATATATATATATATATATATATATTTATATATATATACATATATATTTATTTATATATATACATACATATATATGTATAATATATATATATATATATATATATATATATATATATATATATATATATATATATATATATATATATATATATATATAACACCGTCATTGAAACGAAAAAACTTTCATGAGAAATAATGCTGGTTTTAAATGGGTAGTAAGGCTATAGAGAAATGCAAACGTTTCGAGAATATACATTGATTTGAGTGTGTTTAGCAAAAATAATTTTTTTTTTTTGCATATGAAAACAGTCCTGTAGGAAGAGGTATTTGTAACGAAATAAAATGATAATCTCCAAACAACAACTTATAAAAAATAATGAACACCTAACGGTACAAGATTCATAGGACCTCATTTTTTGCATTCAAGCTTGGAGAAAATTTAGCTAAGACAAATAGCTGACCGATCTCGAATGAAAGCGAAGAAAAATTATGGCTGAAAATCATTAACGGAAATTGTGAAAAAATTAAAGATTCTTCCATAAAGACAATGGATTTATTATTTACATGTAAACCATTATAATCAATAACCATTTACAATGTTAATGAAAGTTTAATCTTTAACCTTACATATGCAGTGTAAAAACAATTGAGAGTTTAGCAAGCATTCTTCAAAATTATAATTATTATGCACGTAGTGAAGTAAAAAGACATATTATATAGTTTATCTCACTTCTAAACCTATATAAACTACAATTTGTTCAATTTAAACTAGTACTCTGAATGCAGTTCTCCATACTAGAAACGCACACCAGGACGTCATCTCGCGTGATAAAATTATCAAAAACACCACGATAATTGGGAGAGCCCCAGACTCGCGACGTCTACGGTTACTAGAGGCGCTCCCCATTCAGCAAGAGAAAACCTCTCTCAATACGACGCAGGAAGTGCTCTTCCTTCCTACAAATATAAGAAGGGCAATAATACAAACCCCTGCGACCGACCCCAGAACGAGCGACACCCCCGGCCTAGAGACACCAGATCAGGCGAACAATCCCGCCACCAATGGGGATAGACGTACGAGAACACCAGGCCGTGACGTCACGCAACGTCACGCACCGCCCAGTGATGCCACGCCCCTACCCCGCCGGTCAGCGAGACTGCAGCAGCGTGAACTTCATGCCTGAAAAGTTGGCTCGAAGAAAACTTTCACCAGCCAATAGAAGACCGGCTACCCGCACCGGCCAATCAAAATTCAGGTAGAGGCCTACCCGCTGCTGACCCCCGACTATATACTGAGTAGACACGTCCATCAACATCAATCTACACCCGAAACCGCGATCATACCCAGTTGGAACTGGGAGAAACGCTGGCGAAATAATTGTTGTACACTTTAATTGACATATACATACATACATTGTAGGAAAACTCTACGGATTATGTCCTCCATATTTAAATACACGGACATATGGAATCCCGGAATTTCGACAATTTCCCTCCTGAAGATGAATAACATCGGAACGTTACTCGCCCGATGCAGTAGCAGAGAAAAAGCAATAATTAGAAAAACAGAGAAGACTCTATACAAATTAAATGCAGCTGATGCAGCAACTTCATTCAATATTATTATTATTATTATTATTATTATTATTATTATTATTATTATTATTATTATTATTATTATTATTATTATTCGAAGGAAGAAGACCCTCTTTGAGGCAAGTTTTGTTTAATAAAATGGCTGCATTTTGCGAATCGATTTTATACTGAGTTTTCTCAATTCTTCTGATAATTCGTTTTTCCGATACACCAATATTTTCTGAAAAAGAAAAAAGAAAAAAAAAGGAACAAAGAAATACCACCGAAAATACCATCATGAAAATCTACGGATTTACATCCCAGGTTTCAGTTACCTGCTGTACTGGTTTGAATAAAGAATTTCTGCTGTAAGAAATACGCTGTTTTATCCATCGAAATATGAACACTGGCCAGTTACTGACTAATATTGATGTACAGGAATAGCGAATTATTAGAAGAATTGAGAAAACTCAGTATAAAATCAATTCGCAAAATGCAGCCATATTATTATTATTATTATTATTATTATTATTATTATTATTATTATTATTATTATTATTATTATTATTATTATTATAAGGTAGTATGAGTTCCGTATTTTCAAACCAGTTATAGTTGCAATTTATCTAGAATATTCAACAACATCCATCGCAGAAACTGTACTGAAACAAGATTGGCGCACAATATTCACCTTTCAACTGTAAATCCAAAACATTTTATAAAAGCAGTCTTATGTACGCTTCAACGAAGATAATCAAAGAGGATATTATACGTTTCACTACGAAAGGCGAAAGAAAATATCCCAAACAACATGTGGTTTAGATAACGCTACAGCACACCTGCAACAGCCAGAAATAATATTTTAAGACCATGAGTAAAGGTACTGAGTTATAGTCTTAAAATTAGTTACTCCTGCAGAGTGTGGTAAAGGAAAAGAATTAACGCTGACAATAATACAATCTGTCTTCCTAACAACTCGGATAATTTTTCAAATTTACGATTACACCTGCATTCCACTAAGTCATTCCTCGGAAACTTTCACGTCGTTTAAAAAATATTCTTGTGTCACTCGATTTTCAGATTTAATGTTTGTTTACTGAAAGAGAACTCTACACGCACACATTCTTATGCATGAATTCTTTGAAGATGTGAAGACAAGAATAATGGTTGCCCTCACATTCTCACTTTCTTATTTCATCACTTATTGTTCCATCACTTCTACGATCTTAATAAATATTATCACCTTTGTGTAGACCTACAGTATTTTCCTTCAAAATGAATAACTGAATTTTTTTTTCAGTGTGTTTAAGCGATCAGGTGAATTCATCAAACATTCAATCGAAAATCATAGGTGGAGTGACGATAATCCTGACGACTTCATTATAATTAAATAATTACATCAGAACTACAGCGTCTAACATCCTACTGAGCAACTCCTTTACATTTTCTTATTGGCCTTAATTAAAACTCAAGGGTAACCCGCTTAGCCTCTTCACCTCGTAATTATCAGATTATTCTTTTTGTTTGCTGAGCACTTTCTTTATCACTTTAACAAGAAAATGGTGTTAAACAGAGGTTCTGTAAGCATAAGCTATTGATGACTCTTTTCAAACTTTACAAAATGTTGCAAGATAAATATGTAACAGCCAAAACAAAAACAATCGAAAATATCTGTTTACATGAAACGCAGCCTTTGTTCCAATTCGATATAGAATATCCCCTTTGTAGAGATTTCTGACTAATGATGCCCTCTCGAGGAGCTTGAAATTCGCGTCTAATGAGCCTTCCTCCCTGCCTTGGACGGGGGTCATTAGCCTTGTCTCATGTTTGTTGGTAGATTTTATGAAGGCTTTTTTTCAATAGGTCTCCGTCTCGGAGAAAAGAATACTTGGCTAATTTCCCTTTGTATGACCCGATACAAAAATAGACTGATGAATCTGATGAGAGAGAAACAAAAATACTTTGGTAGTATTTTTGTGGGACGGAGAATTTTTGTCATTAAGTTTCTTTCGAACTTCAGAGTTCTCTGAAAAGCATATCAAAACAAAAAGAGGGAGGGGAAGAGAGGTCAGGTGATCACTGTGGTCAACAGGATAGGACCAGTATCTCTCTACACTTCCGGCTGTAAATCAATACACGATTTACTCTGCAATGCTACAGAGAATATGAGTTTATTCGACAAATATGTGTACGTCTAAGCTTAACTAAATTCTAATCCCTTTCGCTAAGTTGTCTAGGCAGGGTGGCTTTGAATGGCATCTGGGAAGGAGACCTCCGTCATTTATTTTCTTTCCGATTGCAAGGACTTTCGTGGAAAGGATATACACCTACATCACGGCTATTAAAATGCACAAAACTACTGAAAGTGACCGGCAAAGTCTCCCTCTCTCTTAATATATAAATACAGATATATATTTATAAATATACATACGTATATCACACACATACACCCATATATATATATATATACACATACACATATATCTATATATATAGATAGATAGAATATATACATATATATTATTAGAAGTGTGTAAATGAACTCTTTAACGAGCGTTGAAGAGGTGCATTCCGCGAATTAAGTGAGTTACAAATAGAAGCATTGAAACAAGCTTTTAATGAGAGAGCTCTGTACAAAGCCAGAGATATTTTGCTTCTCGCCCCCCTTTTTTTTCTTTGACCATCTAAAATCTCAGGGGCTTTAGTATAGGTATCCGGATATTGAAACTGGCACTGAAGAATTTCCACCATGATCGTATGCTTGATAACCAGCATTTTGTCAGTCTTTGTTTCTGTCTAGTGTGCTTGAAAATGCCCCAAGGTAAAGGTGAAAGTTCTTGCAACCTAGGTGTCTCATTTCTCCTCGTAGCCATAGTCTCCCCCCCCCTTCTCTCTCTCTATGGATATATACATATATGTATGTATATGTATATATATACATACATACATATATTATATATATGTATGTATATATATACTGTATAAATATATATATATATATATATATATATTATGTATATACTGTATATATATATATATATATATATATATATATATATATATATATATATATATATATATATATATATATATATTATAAAAAAGGACCTCATTCAAACTGATGGTATCTAATGAGTTTTTATTCAGAAAAAGTTACAAGCTTTCTTGGACAAACAGTCCACATTATCAGAGAGAGAGAGAGAGAGAGAGAGAGAGAGAGAGAGAGAGAGAGAGAGAGAGAGAGAGACTATGTCTACGAGGGGAATGAGACACCTAGGTTGCAAGAACGATTCCGCATTTACCTTGGGGCATTTTCAAGCACACTAGACAAAAACAAATACTTTGACAAAATGCTGGTTATCAAGCATACGTTCATGGTGGGAATTCTTCAGTGCCAGTTTCAATATCTGGATACCTATATATACACAATAAGATTTTAGATGGTAAAAAAAAAAAAAAAACAAGCGAGAAGCAAAACCTCTCTGGCTTTGTACAGAGCTCTCTCATTAAAAGCCTGTTGCAATGCTTCTATTTCTAACTCACTTAATTCGCTAAATGCATCTCATCATTAAAGACCTCATTTATGGCACTAAATGCACTCTTCTAATTCTTTTAGCTCAGTGTATAGCATCGAACATATATTCCATAATTCAGATTCTACATTATATCGCTCAATAAGAAAAACTCTGGGTACTTACAAGTAACAATCCTGTAGGCATATTGATTATATTGCTCAATAAGAAAAACTCTGGGTATTTACAAGTAACAATCCTGTAGGCATATTGTTTTGTTTTCTTATTCAACGCAGTTAACGTATAAGGTATTTGGAATGTCAATTATGAGGACCTGAACAAACGTACAAAAAAATAAATCTTTCTTTTTTTTTATTCAAAAAGGAATTTGGTCTTTCCTAAATTACTTCCCCAGCACAAGTTACAAACCTCTGAAATAAATAATGGGAACAATTTCAAGTTAATTATTTTCACCATAAAATTATGTACTCCATCTGACTCTACAGCATGCATGACTTCTCTCAAAGACCTTTTCATCAGCGCTGATGAAACTATAAAGTATAGAGATATTGAACAGTTTCAATAAAATCTAACACAGACTTATATGTTTCCCAAATGCTTATGAATAAAGAAGTCATTTTCCTGACCTCGCATCTGCAAACAATAATTATCATTACTTGCAATCAAAGATCAGAATCTTAGCAGTGATAATGGCCAATGATCGACGGAAGGGTAATTACGCCTTGTTATGCTAGATCACATATCATTAATTACCTGCTATTAAGTGAAGAGAACATGAAATGCAATTGCAACTCCGCTGCTATGCTGGGAACCGATGCGTAATCAAGTAATAAATGTCCGCAACGAGATATATATATATATATATATATATATATATATATATATATATATATATATATATATATATATATATATATATAATACACACACACATATATATATATATGTGTGTGTGTGTGTGTATATATACATACACATATTATTTACTGTATCTTATATATACATATAAATCCATATATATACATATATATTTATGTCTGTGTAAGTCGATACCTGAAAAAAGCACAAGCGGCGACTTCATCTTGCTTCCTGCGCACCAGCGTTCTGGCCAAACTCGACCTTCGTTTTAGTGTGCCGCAGTAACATCAGGAGACGACTCCATAAAGTGAGGCAAGGCCCTCGAGCTAATAAGGCTCGGCTATTTTCCCATTGAAAAAACAGCAACGAGGACGAGAAAACAAGCCAACAGTGGCGATGCTCCCGAGCCTTGATTATTCAGACTACGGTTTCCCGGTTGAGTGATGTTAAGCTCAAAAACAAGGTCTGGAAAACAAG
The DNA here is from genome assembly GCF_040412425.1 of Macrobrachium rosenbergii. Taxonomy (NCBI): domain Eukaryota; kingdom Metazoa; phylum Arthropoda; class Malacostraca; order Decapoda; family Palaemonidae; genus Macrobrachium; species Macrobrachium rosenbergii. Next base: position 11,748,937 of record NC_089752.1, on the reverse strand, counting down.
GGATGATTTTACATTCTAAATAATCTTTAAGTCGATGAAAATCACTGGAATCCAGGAGATAGTGAATGAAATCTTAGTAGCAATCTCTTTTGCAATAATACCTCGATAACATTACAACCTAACTGATTGATTGGTGTGTAATATTGACGTCATATCGTTTCTGGAAATACACGAAAAGAAAGAATGAGAGGGGAAAAGAAAGAGATTCTATTTGGTCCAGTATATCGTAGATTAGATATATAAACAATTGCTATGTATTTTGTTACCTGTAGCAGGTATTTCATATATTCATACCTGTCATTACGTATGCTGTTTAGATATGTGAAAAAAAGTCCTAGAAAAGTAATTATCCATTGTTTCACACGAGGCAGTATGTCTGTCGCCATTACTACTTAATGGCATATTATTTTCTGGCAACATCGCAATTAATGTCATTTCCACTTAATCATTAAACTATCATTAATGAAAATATAAGGTCTATTCAAACACACACACACACCTACACACACACACACACACACACACACACACACACACACACACACTATAGGCATACACAATCATATATATCTATAATATATAATCATGAAGCTACAAATGTCGCTTAATATCAAATTCACGCTACCTCGAGAGTATCTCCGATGGAGAATTATCACCGAAGGGGAATTTATATAAGTCGCTGAATGGGTCCATGTCAAGGGTTCGCGTCCCGGTGGTACTTATTCATTTATCACTTATATAAATTCCCCTTCGGTGATAATTCTCCATCGGAGATACTCGAGGTAGCGTGTGAATTTGATATTGACATTTGTAGCCTAATGATTGTATATAAACCACGGTGTGATAAAAATTTCATCTATAATATATATAAATAATATATACATGCATGATATATATATATATATATATATATATATATATATATATATATATATATATATATATAGAGAGAGAGAGAGAGAGAGAGAGAGAGAGAGAGACTCTGGTTCTCAGCAAGTATTCAGGATGTTGTTCAATGTCCTTTTACCCTGTTAGGCAAAATAGCTACCAAATACCCAATTCACCACTTACTGTATATCAACAGAGACAAAAGAGGATTAAGCGTAACAAGCCTAAATCGCTGTCAATCGCGAGGGATTCAAACTCAAGGACTCCCAACGGTGAGGCGGGAATTATTATTCAATCATAAGGGAATATATATATATATATATATATATATATATATATATATATATATATATATATATATATGTGTGTGTGTATGTGTGTGTATACATATACATATATATATATATACACACATACATACATACATACATACAATATACTAGTATATATATATATATATATATATATATACTATATATATATATATATATATATATATATATATATATATATACATACGCATGTCTGTGTGTGCGCGCAAGGAACTTAAGAATGCCCGGTGGATCTGTATGTTAGGTGTGTGCTAGTAAGCTCGTCCCTCTAGAGAAAAACTCAGAAGACAGTCACACCCATATTCATCCTTCAGTTAGTAAATCTACAGTGAACATCTACTGGGAATATTTAAATAATAATACGTATATACACATATATACAGTATGTATGTATGCATGTATGTATTTATATAACATACATATACAGTATATGTATGTATATATGTGTGTGTGCGTGTGTTGTGTGTGATAGATAGATTCCAGGCTTCCCTAATGGTGAGTGTTAGTCTACAATACGTTACTTGCTAAATAAATTTGTTTTAGCCTCAACAGATCTTGAACGGTTGAATAAGAGTAGTCAGTGGGGGTGTGGGGCCGAATTTCCTAACCTACTCCTGCTCCAAGATCCACTCTGCACGGCTAGTTCTATCTACGATTTAAGTTAATATCAGTGTTGCTTTATCCGCCCAGCTTTCTTTTACGCGGCCTTTAAAAAAATGTACCATCTAATGCTGTCTGGAAATTTGATATTTCGCGGAAGACGTCTTACACTTACATAGATGATCGGATTTATGTGACATGATTGTGCTCCTTTTTGCTATCATTATTGAAATAATGCCCTCCAACCGACGTCAGCAGCTTTCTAGGATCTTTTATTGGACGTAAAGATATCTTTGTAAAGGGTCCCTTTTTGAACGGAGGAAATTGTGTTTCAGACCGTCTCCGCATGATACCCTGTCACGCAATGTTTTATAAACTATTTCAACAGGGAACTCGTATCAACGTCTTTAGTTCCAGCACCCTGTTGTCTACTGCGTGCTACTCGCTTTGCCAAAATATCATAAGAATCCACGCTCTGTTTGGAATGCCTTGTTATTTCCCTTCCTTCCAAGAATTCATTCATGCGTGTACCACAAAACTGTTAAACAGTCTTGCTGTAAGAGAGAGTGACACTATTCAAATGCGTCGTGCGCCATTCTTATACTACAGTAGTATCAGAGCTGTATCTTTTTAATCGCATGTCCAGGTTTTTTGTTAATTCGGGATTTATTTTGAAGAAGCTTGCTTTGCGTGTTAATTGCCTCTTGGTCTTGATACAAATCTTATCATTATAGATCATAACGAGCACATATTCTTATGGATTACACTGAAGGACCATGAACTGGCATAGTAAACTTACGTAGCATTATTTGCCTAATGTGGAAAAAGAAAAAGAGGGGAAGTTGCTGAAATGAATTCAAAGTTTAGAGGTGTTTGCACATTTGGGATGTTAAAAATAATAATAATAATATACTAAAAGAGATGGCGGCAGTAAATGGCAGTACTTATGCCAAATGTTTCATGTCTCTGGTTCTACCACTGTCGGAACATTAAAGTTTCATATCTTTGACTCTACCATTGTCGGAATGTTTCTTTCCCTATTTGGATGAGGCGGAAAAGTTAAGTATACCTTAGTTTAACCAGACCACTGAGCTGATTAACAGCTCTCCTAGGGCTGGCCCGAAGGATTAGATTTATTTTAAGTGGCTAAGAACCAATTGGCTGCCTAGCAACGGGACCAACAGCTTATTGTGGAATCCGAGCCACATTATAGCGAGAAATGAATTTCTATTACCAGAATTAAATTCCTCTAACTCTTCACTGGTTGGCCGGAGAGTCGAACTCGGGATTAGCAGAGTGCTAGCCGAGGACTCTACCGACTCGTCCAACGAAGAACTGGATGAAGTCTTCTCGATGGCATAAAATTGAAATGGTGGCTTCCTTTTCCCTACGGGGGTAATGTAATTCAGACCAGCGTCAGAAGACATCCTCTTTGGCTGTCTTCCACGAGTTTCCATTTCGGCGAAGAACTTCTGTTATGTATCCTTTAGCGCCTAAGCATCGAAATTTCTTACCTTTGTGGAGCGCCAAGATCCATATTCTGCTGAGGTGCCAGAATTCGTACCGGAAAGTGCCAGACTGTTTTCATATCCATTACTGCAGAACTGTGGGGCAGTTTTCCTAGCAGTTATTGATACAGACAGTCGACACATCAAACCAGGGCAGTAACACTATAAAACGTCATGTATTAAGTCTTATTATTTTGACGTAGCGCTGTAGATGTATCTATTTATCTGCTTCTTTCTTTGTTTCTGTAAGTTTATAATTCATTTTTATTAACTTTGTTCATTTTACGCTTTCTTTACAGATGGACAATCTATTCTGTGGAAGCTCGTTTATATATTCTGATAGGCTGTAGGTCTTCATTTTCAATATTACAAACACAATGATTCATGAGCATATGCGTATTCCTAAGACTCCTACATGGGCGTATTTATACGCAAATATTTAATCCACATTGTTTCCGTTTTCAGTTCTTGCGTTCCCCCGTCACCAATGTAAGCATATATCTGTGTTTAAGGTAGCTAATTTATACATCCGCACTGATATCAACATTCTAGGGCCGAGAAAAAAAGTTTAGATTGAACCAGGACGTCAGTGTCTCGCATTTCCTTACTTCAGTGACTTCTCTTCTGTTTGCCACTGATGCCAAATTAAAGGAGAGAGAGTAGTGCGCCCCTTAGATATGAAAATAACATTCTATTTCCGAATATTTGCGCTTTTACGCCGTAGATCTTATAATAAGCACATTTAAATAGGAAAATTATGATGCCGAATGTGGGAAGTCACTGACACTCAAGTTCGGAACTTTACCACAACTAAGATGAGGAAGTTCAGTCAAGTCGTTAATACTTGCAGTCTATGCAGAGAGAGAGAGAGAGAGAGAGAGAGAGAGAGAGAGAGAGAGAGAGAGAGAGAGAGAGAGAGAGAGAATTGAATGGTAGTACGTATTGTTTAAAGATACGAAATATGTAGAAGCTAGACTTTGCAAATGATGTTAAAAAAATTATGTCGCGACTGATGTGCCACTTCCATACAATTTGGCCGCGAATTTAGTTAAAACCTCCCCAGAATCCCGGACTTAGCCCGAACCAACAGAAGCAGTCGTATCTTGTCAATCGACTAAAACCGGAAACACACCAATAGCGTAAACATCAGCTTAAACACAACACCAAGAGGCATAACACTAACAATGCAAAGAAAGCAACAGTAACAACAACTCTGATCGTTACATGCTAATCCCCCCACGATTTCTCACCTTCCCCTGTGGATTACACACAACGAAAACACGGCGTCAGCAGCACAGCGTCGTTATGTACACGTTTCCTGTTTCCAGGGTGTTTTTTCTTTATTACAGTTGTTACCAATAACGACAGTTTACTACTACGTAAGTCTTTATTTTTCTTCTTCCGCCTAAATCAGTCTCCCTGTGCATTTTTTATCGCTAACACGATTTTTTTTTTACATGAGAATCTCCTTCGTACGAAAACAATATTTTACTATGGTTAATTCCCAGTTAGATAAATAAAAAAGCTACATCAGACAGGGAACTATTTTCAACATCATTATTGATTCTAGTCTTCTCTTATAATATATTCCCACAAACACAAAACCTTCAACCATTCGCTGGATTCTGTTATCATCAATACAAGGCCGCGCACTACAATATTATCAACATACAAATAAAATAGTTTTACAATCAACACAAAACAGGAAGTATTTTTAATAAACCCCAGTGTAAAATAGTGACACAGAACTCATCACCTCTTTTTATTCACAAAAAAATTAATTGGCAAGACAAGGTTTAGCTATGCACAGGCTTGTCTTCATCACCACATTAAATTGTTCCCTAAGTAAAATTTACTATATTGTTCATAACAAATTACAGGTTATCGGTGTAATGTGGCAATAATTAATTAAAAATCAGTATAATTATATTACACATGTAAGATTGACCTCGTAATTACTGAAAAATCGTACTTTTTATGTACGGTATGTTATATTCACACAAATAAGTTAACTGTACGAAGATTTTACATGAGTCTGAAATCACGCGTTATAGAAACTGCACGTAGAGACATCGTAATTGTACAATCTCATTTATTCATTATAAATATTAAAAATGTTATAATATTACTTTCTGCGAGTGGAAGATGGTGATATTATATTGTTACACATAAAAGCAGATTTTGACGTCTAGGAAATGCACACAAATGAAAGATGAAACAAAGCAATAATCTTTCGTTTAAAATTGTTTATAATGGCTTACCGCACAGTTCCAGATTATCTAAGACAATTCCACTATGAGCATGAATCTGCGAGTTGGAAACTCGTCAACCTAACCTTAAGAATGTTAGCGCATACCTCAGCAACAGAAGACTCAGCACACTTTACAAGACTGTACCAAAGAGTAATAACACCTACAAACTACATCAACTGTAAAATAACTAACATTTCCCACAACGCGAAGCGCCGTTACAAATTAAAGTATGAAATTTGCTGCACAACATCTATCGAAATCAATTGGCTATAACTAATCACCCTGCATTCACTACTGAATCTTAAACATTCAAGAGGAACAAGGCCTCTCATGCACAACTTTCGTCCGTTAGCCAAGCAGTCGTAAAATAGCATAAAGCTGGAGCCGATAAAACTCCTAAAAGCCACTTGAGGTAAGCCCACGCCGTGGAGCCTTAATTGGAAATCGAGAATAGCTGGGCAGAGCTACGCTTTGTCCAATAGTTTATTTGGCTTTTCCTCTTCTTGTGCTTTAAACTTCTCATCTTTACGGATGCCAGGTGTTTTCGTTTTAAAGGTACTCTGTGTCTCACATGAACTGATTAGTATCACAAGGGTAGTGGTTGGGGTAACTCGGAGATAGGCCACTGGTCTCGCATCGGCAGGAATCCATGGTTTGATCCCGGCATGCCGTCACCAAAGTTAAGTATACCTTAGTTTAACCACACCACTGAGCTGATTAACAGCTCTCCTAGGGCTGGCCCGAAGGATCAGATTTATTTTACGTGGCTAAGAACCAACTGGTTACCTAGCAACGGGACCTACAGCTTACTGTGGAATCCGAACCACATTATACCGAGAAATGAATTTCTATTACCAAAAATAAATTCCTAGCCGAAAACGATACCGACCCCTCCAATGAAGAACTATGCCGTCACCAGTCGACCCACCCGTGAAAAATACCACCACCATCGAAGCAGATGTCAAAGTCGCTTAAAAGTGTGGCAAGAACATGAAAATGGGGCTTTGTGGTGTTTACCCCCTGCCCCCACAAAAGAGCCAATGTGCTTTTATCACTCAATTACCATGAGAATATACAGTATGTAGCATCAAAGGCATAAACTATTGTATAATAGACTCTGCGTTTTAAATCATCACACTCATACCTGCAAGTTATTGTTGATTATTAAAGACTGAACGTAAACAGCATTCTTTTTTCATATCCTTAAAAAGTAAATACTTTAAGAGATTTAACTTCGGTAAGACAACATGGATAAATTAAATTTATCTTTAACCAGGTACTGTGAATTTTTGTGTAACTATCATAAGATACAGATAACCTGGAGTGTTAGTGCATGAGTGTTTAAGACATTGCCCAAGGGGCGTTCTGTAAGGGTGACTTCTGTAACTTGAAGGGATATTTATCCTTATTCACGTCCACAGGAAATTCAGCTGCAGGATGAAGTTGTGGCGATTAATGGAGTTTTAAAATAATTTTCCTTGATGACGACGTTGCAGCACTGCAATGATTATTAAAAAAAATTCAATAAAGGCTTAAATTAATGGGTGTTTTGCCGCAGTGAGTATGTACCACCATTAGCTATTAGTCAGAGATAGAGCAGGGAGGACCCGGCAACCCTACTGCATTATTCCATGGCCTAGGGCTCTCTACATGACATTTCACCCTCGCCAATCGGTGGACTGGGACTATCTTTGATTTTGTTATGGGGAAGCCCATATAATGATGGTATCACTGCTGAGTGTATTGCGTGGCACGCAGCAGATGGCGCTAGCAGTTCTTGGCAACATCCCTCTCGCGCCAGGTGCATTGCTTTCTGCCCTCTGTTTTTCATCTGTTCCCATTAGTCTATTCCAACCTCGCAGCCTAACAGCTTTAACTTCACCTTCCTCGAGCTATCACCTCTCAATTAAGAACGCACTCTTCGCGTGATCTCTGGGAAATTTCAGCAATGTGAAGCGTTGTTCTCCTTTAACTACTTTTATATGAAAATGATAATAGCAGCTTGAAGCTATCTTGGTTTTATCAATAATAGCAAACGTCTACATAACTAGTATTCATGCTTAGGATATGCCACTGGATTTACCCATCCGCACAAATCCCAAAATAGCGACGTACAAGAACGAATGAAATAGATGGAAAAACGTCCTATCAGTAACCCACATTCCCCATTTATATGATAACTGACATAAAATTTTGATTGCGGTGAAATATCAGTGGGACGCACTCCCTGGTCGTGGCACACAGACCTTTGAAGATTTATATGGGCCTACGCATCTATTTCCTAACAGAGAGGAAGTTGAATAACGATCAGAGTTTTTCATGTCAAAGGGAACTCAAAAAGTATACAAAGACGACAAACGCAACCGTAGAGAGAGAGAGAGAGAGAGAGAGAGAGAGAGAGAGAGAGAGAGAGAGAGAGAGAGAGAGAGATTGTTAAAAACGGCGAGTAAGACAATAAATTGCAAATGAAATATTTCGTAATTCACTATATTTATCTCATGACAGCTAAACTCAATAATATATAAAATTCCCAACATATATATATTCTAAGTCCTGTAAATCACATTTACTTTGCAGTATTTTAAGCAAATAATGGAATAAGACTAACGGTTTACTACGTTTGTATTTTTTAGGTTATTATTTACTCTCTTGAAAAAGCTCATTTCGCGGGGATATCAAAAAAGTTTTCCTAATTGTAACGGTCTTGAGACTAAACAATTAACATCATTATCAATTTTCAACCTTTAGCTCTTTCTCTTGTCCTTGTCTATGTTCGCCTGAATCTTTTGACATTAGGCAGTCAAGCTTACAATCATAACTGGAATATAACACACAGTAGGCTACTATGGTGGGCATGATAAAAATAACAAGCCACTCTTTGAAGAAACTTTAAGCGCTCTGAAAGCCCACAATATGTCACACTCAGATTTAAAATCTCAATCCTATTTGAAAAAATTAAGAAATAAAAAAAAAAAAGGCATAAAGATACGACAGGCACAAAATCTTACGCAGACGCAGTTCGGTTATTAAGAAATAAATATTTATCAGTTCGTATCCTTTACCTACACGGCACTATATAAATAAGCATAACAATACAACCATGTATTTATAGGCAATACATCGCAAAATTCGGAGGTGCTCCCTTTGCTAACTACACAACTGAAAATTAAAGTATCCAGAAAGTGGGTCCTCGACCCCCTGTGAAGATGTTCAGAGCACCTGAATTATAACATTTAATGATCGCTTAATATCACGATAAAGGGCATGACATAACATTTTTCATAATATCAAAAAGTTCATCAAACATACCTTGTCAGCAGTGGAGTTTTAGGGGTAAACATTGTTGCCAGTCATCTTCTTCCTGTAAAATAATAAGAATAAACAACTGAATAACTGGTTATAACAGTATTCAAATATGCACTCTAAATAATAAAAAATAAGATTCAAAGTGCTAATTATATTAACACTGCAAGCTGAAAGAAAGAAAAACATGATTAACAGTAAATGGCGCCTGAGTGTTTTACCATTATTCTCGTTTGCTACCAATCTTTAAAAAATGAAAAAAAGATAATCATTGCTTACTGGCCTCTTCTAAGTGGCCAGTTGCTGTTATATATAGGGTTGAATGTCAAGTGGAAATGTGTACCCCAGGAGTTTCCAGATTTCAATGACAACATACACTGAAAAAGCTGCTGAACCATATTCTCATTTTTTTTCATCAAATTAAATCGAAAATGCACGAGTTGAGAGACGTGAGAAGACCAAACTTCCTCGTGATACCGCAACTGCTCTTTTCGAATCAAGAACAATTTCCTAGGTCTCAGAAGACGCTAAAGGAAGGAGACAAATGACGATGGAATGGGACAAAGGGGAAATACGCTGGCCGAAATAATTCTCGATCGTTATCGTTCCAACGTAACAATTACAGGAAGACTAACAACAAAGGCCTAGTACCAAGAGCTAGTTAACTCTATATGTAAGTCATGAAGCATTCCTCTAGACATTGCAACATGCATATACATACACACGATTTTCTTTGATTCAACAAACTTTCATCACTATTCGATAAAATGGAAAATCAAAATAAGATAGATTTGCGTATAGTTAAGAAAAGAGATCTCCGAAGCACAATGAATATGCAAGGATCTGCCAAATCAGCATCGCAAATTCTCTTTTCAGCCATGATGAAACTGAATTCCAAATGTGAGTGATTTGGATATATGAGAGCAGCGCACTCACTAGCAATAAGGCAGTCGCTTCCCGAAGGAAAAAAAATATATGCATTTTCTTCGTAGGTCTCTGTGGACGCTGGAGAAAGAAAATGGCTGACGACGTTGTGGGACACTGGAGAGATATTCCGCAGGAAATGTTTCTCAATGGCTCTCGCGGTTTCAACGAGAATATAAGACGCCATATAACCAAGACCAAGGAGCCTGGAGGAACATTTAAAGCGCCTCATATATTTTTCTCTCTTATAGTACACACACACACACACACACACACACATATATATATATATATACATATATATATATATATATATATATATGTGTGTGTGTGTGTGTGTGTGTGTGTGTGTGTGTGTGTGTGTGTGTGTGTGTGTGTGTGTGTGGAAGGGATGGAAACAGAAATTATCTGAATGATAGGAAATTGATAAAAGAAACCTGAATACTGGGTAGCTGACATTTACCCAGATTCGTCAATTTTTTTCCCTTCCCCTCAGGTAGCGCTAAGTTCTGATGACATATCAAATATAAGCAAATAATCAGAACAGAGCCTCACTGAGGCAGAAGTCCTATGTATTTAAGTTAGCCTATAAACTTTATTATGATGTCTATGCCTCGGCCAAAAGTGCATTCTATATCTGTACTCGAACGAGCCAAAAATAAGAATATTCATAAAAAAAATTAAAATAATCATATCCCTCAAAAGCGTACAAATATCGTATGAATAAAAGATTTACAACGCTTTCCTTGTTTTGTTTTCCTTACGCTGCTTCCTGGTATGCTTTTAAGCAAAGTAGTCCGCCCTTTCAAAGTTTATACCCAGTATAAATTAGATTCCATAAAGTGACCACACAAACTCTAAAATCTGCTTTGTATTAAACTCCCCTAGATGTTTTAGTGGCGTCAGGAGGTCTTGAAATTTATCTTACCTCTTCTAAAACTTAAACACACGATATATAAAAGCTAACAGTAAAAATAAAAAACAAACGGCAAGAGTCAGGCGTTGTTTAATTTTCTCAGTACCTCATCTGACATGTTTTTCTATATGAAGTCGGGAAATTTTCAGTAGATTGGTCCCTGATAACAGGTCTAGAGCACAGAGTGATGGTAGTGCATCTAAAAGCAAATCCAAAGACAAATTTCTATTCTTTTCACTTAAGCTTTCGCTGACAATTTTCCAAAAAAAGATTTGAAGGAAATGAAATAAAAAAAGAGATAAACATCACTAGGACAACCAATTGTCAGCTTATGTGAGGAATATAATGCATTTTAAATATGAATTCGTTCTTTTTGCAATGACTAATTTTTTCACAGTTTGAAATATAACATATAATTATATTTTTTTTAATAACACGGCAGGGTATCAATAGTCTCCGCATGCATTCAGTCCTCAACTTGCTTCATTTGACTTGAACGCTATATATCAGCAATATGAATTCGTCTATTCAAAAGAAAATAACTTCTTCCCACAAAACCTTGTCTTGAAGTTTAGTTTCCTGGCCTTTGTCTTTATAAGTGGATGGTGAATGAAAGTGATTAAGGCGTTTTTCACACGCTGCAACGTCCTTGTTGACAGAAGATGCCCAACTTTAGTTTTCAACTGTCCTTCACAAACTTTCGGACCTTGTACAAATATCCTCTAACTGAGACGTGGAATGGAGATGCTATAACGAATTACGGGCATAACTATAATATGCTATCGTGCTAGTTGAAGAGATTCGAAACAGTTGCATTACTTAAACGGTAAAAAAAGAATAAAAAAAAAATGTTTACTGTCATAGCGAAAATATCATGGTGACAGTCAGTCCCATACGAATGAATAAATACACAAACACAACAGCTAAAACCGAGAATTTGTTGCGCTTAATACACAAGAATGCATATTTCAATCTTAAAACCCCCATATATTTATAACATTTTTAGCGTCAAAGTGTACTGAAAAACAAGATTAAAACCGTCAATCTGCAATTTCACATTGAATTAACTAACACAATACAGTGCATTTGTATTTTACTGTTCGGTTCTCAAACCCACTATAAAATAGTTACGTGTAAAAATAATATTTTTGTGGTGAACAGAGAAGTGTCAGCGACTTCTTTCCGTGCACTAACATCTGTGTCGTACAAAAACAATGTGAACGGCTATGGTAAGTAAAATATTCAGGCAAAAGTGTAACAGCATCTTCACTGAACGAGTAAACACTCTGCTCTCATCACGACGGTAGAGCATTTACAAAAAAAAATTAACAAATAAATAAGTTTCAATAATTTTATTACGAAGACAAACGAGAATTGATCAGATCGTCCCCTCGCCTCCTCTCTCTCCTTGTTACATAAGATAGAAAATAACTGGGCAACGAATACGCGCTTCAAAATCCAGCGGCAATATATTTATGAGAGAGAGAGATACACTATACAATTTATGCGTCCGTTGTAAATTGAGAGAGAAATTAGCAGCAGCTTTGCATAATAGAAATTTATAACCCGTAACATAATAAAATAAAGCGTATATCTGTAAAATACAAAAACCAAACATTGTAGGGGACAGCATATTTGATTAACGTTTTTGTTGTATTCCTACTTCCTTTCAGCTTGTTCTAATTCTCTTCTGCTTTATGATACAGGTCAAAATATCCGGTAAATCGCGAATGATATGTTCGTATGATTTATTTTCTTTTAGATGAATAGCAAGATACAGGTTCAAAGATTTTTCCGTACAGTCAGAAGTCTTAAAGGTAGGATGTGATTTTATATACATACACAAGATATATACAAGCATAAAAACATATACCAAAATAAATCCTAATTCTCATAATTACACATAAATAAGTTTATTTGTATCTTAACAATGGTCCAGCGTTTGCCATCAACGAGGTACAAAGGGGAGTGTAAAAAAAAAAGTCTATACAAGAAATGACATTGCTCTTCTTCTCATGACTTAAATGCAAAGCAAAGTACTCATCTCTTAAAGTTTGTGATATATATCATGTCTCGGGATCTAAAGAGGCCATTCCAGTGAGAAAGATTTACTTGCAGATCGGCTCCATCTAAACGAGCTTGAGGTATTAACTCGTCGAGGACCACCCCTATTTGGATTTGGACTTAATTAATTGCAAGACTTACTGAAAGTAATGACGTTAGATCCGACTGTGGGACTGAGTGCAAGATGCTAGTTTGAGTAATATATATATATATATATATATATATATATATATATATATATATATATATATATATATATATATATATATACATACATCACATACACATATATATTATATATATACATACATGCATATATATACATATACATACATATATAATACATATATTATATGTATGTATATATATATATATATATATATATATATATATATATATATATATATATATATGTATATATATATCCCTTGTATTTAGGTTACCAGTTGTTCCTGTTCTTTCTTCCAACTTAAAACCCACAAACTCACTCATTAATTTTACTTTCTTTTACACTGCAGTCACTCACGTGTCTTATTTATATTTACTGCCTCAGTTTCGTGCACCCATTCCTGGCCATTTCAAATGTCTGTATATTTGTCTGTTTATGTATGTCTATACAAGCACCCACACTCTAAACATAAAACATTAACACACACACACATATATATATATATATATATATATATATATATATGTGTGTGTGTGTGTGTGTGTGTGTGTGTCTATACAGACATACATAAACAGACAAATATACAGACATTTAAAATGGCCAGGAATGGGTGGATGAAGCTGAAGCAGTAAATATAGAAAAGACACGTGAGTGACTGCAGTATAAAGAAAGTAAAATTAATGGGAGTGTTTGTGGTTTTAATTTGGCAGAGAAATAGAACAACAGGTAGTCTAAATACAATGGATATTATATATATATATATATATATATATATATATATATATATATATATATATATATATATATATATATATATACATACATATACACAGTATATATCCTTGTATGTAGACTACCTGTTGTTCCTGTTCTTCTTCCAACTTAAACCCACAAACGCCCCCATTAATTTTACTTTCTTTATACTGCAGTCACTTCACGTGTCTTATCTATATTTACTGCCTCTGTTACACACACTCACACACACACACACACACACACATTATACACAACACACACACATATATATATATATATATATATATATATATATATATATATATATATATATATGTGTGTGTGTGTGTGTGTGTGTGTGTGTGTGTGTTTTTGCTTTGTGTATGTGTATGGATGGATATTAAGAGAGATTTAAAATGGCAGGATGGGGTGAAATGTGGCTGCCAATGAAAATGAGCATTTAATAGGGAATAAGTTAAAGGGGTATACAAGGAGAAAATAGATAGAAAATAGGCTAGGTTTAAATGTACAGAGGTTGCGGACCTATACGAGAAGTATGTAAAATTTAAGGATGGGGTCAAACAGTATAGTAGAGAGAGAGAGAGAGAGAGAGAGAGAGAGAGAGAGAGAGAGAGAGAGAGAGAGAGAGAGAGAGAGAGAGAGAGAGAGAAAGTCATCAGACGAGGGAATGAGAGGGTTTGTGAAGAAATAACTGAATTATCCGGGTGCAGTTGCATTGCAGAAAAGATCATTCATATGACTGCAGGAGGATAGATACGGTTATCAAGCAGATGGTGAAATGAAAAATGGAGGCAAGTAATGATAAAAAAAAAGTTGTGAATAAGAGCAAGAATTTACGAAGAATGCGATGTGCTCAAGAGAAATAAATATAGAAAGAAATGTTAATGAGCAAACAGATCAAAGAATAAAACCTGCACAACGAGACATGCTGTCTAAAGTAAAGGCAGCACCGAACACAGAGAGGCAGAGGTAAAATGCATCTGGAGGCGATAAGGAATGCAGTTGAATTAAAAGGCTGGTGAATGTAAAGCATCCAGTAGTTGATAATGCAGTGTGAAGGAGAAAGTGCACAGAAGGACTGAAAGGGGAAGATCAGTGCGGGTTTGAAAAAGGAGAAGGCGTCTGGACATAGGTTTGTTATGAAACAGGTAAGTGGGAAATTTGAAAGCGAGGGGAAAATGTTAGTGGCATACATGGATCTAGAAAAAGGTTTTGGTAGAATCTACGGGGGGAAATGTGCACAGCGACAAAGATACATGTTATAGAATGGTGCGCACGACAAATTGCTGAGAGCGATCCATTGATGATGGAGGAGTGATTACACTTGGTATAAAACTGGCGTCTAAGACACGGCCGTGGTATGCCTCATCTTTTTTAAGTTTTTGTAGAGGGAGTGACGCAACAAGTTAGAAAAATTTGTGCTTTAAGAAAATTATCTTGATTGGAATGTGGAGCAGTTGATATTTGCCGATGATGCATTACTGATAGGAATAGTGAGGAAAACATCAAGGTATAGTGGGAGTTTAAATGTGTTTGCAGGAGGAGAAAGTTGAGAGGGAATATGAGAAATAGTAAGGTTATGAGTGCAAATGGAAACCAGAAAGGTGAGGCAATGATTGTTGTGTATGGTAAAGGAATGGCAGCAGCTCATTTGAACAGGTTTTTGGGAATAAATGAACTGATGAGAGTAAGATACGAGAAGAAGTACATCACGGAACAGATGAAAAAAAGGAAGATAGCATGGCACGTATAAATACTGTAAAAAGTTGAGGAGTGTAGCCAACTCTTTATTTTGCAAATGAAATGTGGATAATGAATGCAAATGAAAGAAAAAAGGTTGAACCTTTGATGACCTGCTTGCGTAGCTTATGTGGCGCAGGAGCTGAAAAGATGTGAAACCTTGGCTCAGTGTGTTTCTGAGATGGTTCTTCTTGTGGAAAGAAAGAAAAGGAATCGCTGAAAAGAAGTTATGATTCGGATGTTTTAAGAGGAAGGAGGAAGTAAGACCTAAAAAGGAAGGACTTTTTTGCAAGGGAAGCTCGAGAGTTAATTAGACCATGGCGATTGGCGTGTTGCGTAGGGGGGTGTTCGACTCCTTAATGATGAACCTTCTGTGTAGGTGTATGAAGTGGCTAAAGTAGAATTCTGTTCCAGAAGCTCATCAACTAATCAATAGCTTCAGTATATATATATATATATATATATATATATATATATATATATATATATATATATATATATATGTATATATATATATATATATATATATATATATATATATATATATATATATATATATATATATATATGCGTGTCTTTCTCTGTATATGAGTGTGTATGTAAGAGTGTTTTTTTATGAAGTCAAACTGAATAACCAGCCAACATTCGCTTGTCATTACATATACAGTGTCATATGCGCCAATGTTACATATACGAATATCAGTCGAATTTCGAATTTGACTGTAAAATGAACGCAAGTAAGCTGGGATATGATGTATTGAAAACAATAGTCCACTGTAAACCAACATTTGACCGGTATGAAAACTTCTATCGTCAAAATGTACACATCAGAAAAGCAAATTCTGGATAATATTAATGCTATCCAAATAACTTTTCAGCGAAACACCATCTCTTACCAAATGTAGATCTTCTGCGTAGCCCTAAAATTGTAGAGAGCTGGACTCGATAAATATATCTAGAACCACTTGAGGGAAGTCCCTAGCGAGCGGCTTAAAAGGAAATTGAAAACCAGTGGAATCTACTCCTTTCTCGGTTATTTTCCGCTGTTTTTCGTTCGTACCTCATTCCTTTTACGTAAAGGATACCTTCTTTTAAAAGAAGATAAGCTACGTGTTTCTATATAACGTTTTATTTTGGCCCCAGATTAGATCGCATGCAGCCACCGTCAGTATTCAGCAATACTGAAATGATGGTGCAGCCGTCATATATACTCATATCATACCATAAGCATCATATACTCTCATATCATAAGAAAACAGGCAAGTAATGCAGATGATGGAGAAATATCAAAGGGAAAGTTGTAACTAAATTTATTTCATTGTTATCACAGGATGGCGAAGGATGTACAAAGCTTACAGCGCAGAAGGCCACTGGGAATAATACGCGACTAAATTTATTGTATTCTCGTTATACAATTTAGAATAATAAATGCTAAATGAACAACCTGATTACGAACAGCATTCAGTGAAAAACTCTCTAAATATTATTTTTGAGGAATCCAACTAAACAGAGAGAGAGAGAGAGAGAGAGAGAGAGAGAGAGAGAGACTAGATAGCAACCTTCCACATTAGATACGAGAATGACTTGGCTTGAGAGAGAGAGAGAGAGAGAGAGAGAGAGAGAGAGAGAGAGAGAGAGAGAGAGAGAGAGAGAGAGAGAGAGAGAGACTAGATAGCAACCTCCCACATTAGATACGAGAATGACTTGGCTTGTGCCTTCGCCTTATATATATATTTTTTTAATGAGATGCCCAAGAATATAGGATCCTTAGACTGCAAAGATAAGGTTAGAAAGGAAATGGAGAATGTGTAACTTGACTGCTCCAGCTTCGAGCTTTTTGGCAGAGAATATTAACGCTGAACTATAACAAGCTGAAAATGACTCTGGGATACTGGGATTCAAATCTAAATATATTTAGGGAAATTAAATTTCCCATCGACCTCATTTTCCTTTGTTCGGTTTAATTCGAGGACTACTTATTTCAATTAATTCTTAAAAATCGTTCCATACCAAAAACATTTTGACATGCAGCTTTGTGCAGCTTTGTGCAGCTTTGATATATCTATCTATCACTGTATATATATATATATTTATATTTATATTTATACATACATATACCCATGTGTGTATGTATGTATTTATGTAAGCATGTATATACACGCGGAAGCCCATTAACCAACACTTAATATTTCAGGGCAAAATATCAACAAGGAGAAACTGAAGATATAGACTTAGCTCTAAAATGTTTCCTGTCAATATTTTACATTAAAACGCCCATATATAGATACATACGTACATATATATACATATATATATATATATATATATATATATATATATATATATATATTTATATATATATATATATATATATATATATATATATATATATATATTATAATTGTGTGCTTTTACAGAAAATAAATGATAACAATCAAATTAAGTGTTCTTAAGGTAAAGACAAACACGAATTTTCTATTTAAGGAAAAAACCTTGGACCTTTAAAGCCAAACTTTCTTTTCCTCTGCCATTTTCAAGGCACTTTATACAATACAGTTCTTTTTAGACATGGATTACCATGTCTAAAAAGAACTCATGAAAAATCAGTATTCATAAAATCCACCTGTACTATCTACTTGTGCATTACATAACATCTAATTATTTGTAATCCTTCAGTCATAATTCAAGGCCTGATTATCTTCCGTTTCTTGAAACTGTGCCTTTTAGGACAAAAAGTCTTTTGCTTAACGGCGCTTTTTGAGTTTGCTTTCCCTAGAGACAACAAAATGCTTAATAGACTATCCCATCATTTTTCCAAAGATTTCCCTCTAAATGCCTCCTCCCATCAATATTCTTTTTTTTTTTTTTATCTGAGCAAAACCTACGAGACCACAAAGGATTGTATTTATTGAGAAATTTAAAGGGGTTTGAGATCAGAAAATCCTATTGTTTTCTCTCATAATTTTTTTTAAAACGGAAAGGCCGTTGGTATGGGCAACATATAGTTCTCACCTCGACCAATTCTGATGATAAGAAAAATATGAGGAAGGAACGAAAAAGAGTGGGGTACGGTATAAAGGGAAGCCCAACATCTGTCCCGAATAAAAGCAAATTACAATTTAACGTGAAAAGGTCTCTGGCTACAACCTTACTACTGAATATAGACAATCTTGATACTGAGAAACGTTTTTACTTCAATGAACATTAATATATACGCTGTAACACAATCTTAGGTGAGAGCTACTCAGTTCTGCTGGCTTATATATGACGTTCTTCGAAATGGGTATTTTTTCTTATTTCCCTACTTCTCAGGCTTCTGAATGATTGTTTAGCCGACATATTTCCATCTACTATATTCGAGTTCATGACGCACAACATCTTTACTTCCTTTAGACAAATGATAATACCTTCAATTTTCTCTTGTTTCATCTTGCTGACACTTTTCATGGAATGCCTTTATCCCTTCTGGGATTTGGAACTGTTGGTCCGAAACCTGAGGCAAAGACTTTGAATCTTCTGAGAAAAAAAAATTAAATTCCTGGACTCCAACGAACATCCATCTTACGCTGGAACGAATTCCCGGCGAGGGAGAGGACTAATTCTTAGTTTTCTTTATTTCTGGTTCATTGTTTTAAGTTTAAATACTCGCAGAAGTGTGTGTTTAAGCTCAGAGATGAAGAAGGCGGCCCTGATGTGGGTTGGAAGGCGACGATGACATATTCTCTTACTAGGTCGACCTTCTCAGGTTTCCCTTCGAAGTCGAGTTTTTCGTAACGCCAGTATGGACTCGAGCTCTTTCCAGAACGACTTCGCCGTCGTGTCCTCCAGCGGGTATTCAGCAAGTCGAGGGCTCGTCGGGTGCCGGGAGGTGGTGGTGGTGGCGGGGAGAACTCGGCAAGCCGGAACTGGTGTAGTTCCTCGTATGGAATGGATTATAAAATTTAGACCTAAGGCCAAGCGCTGGGACCAATGAGGTCATTCAGTGCTGAAAAGGAAATTGAGAGTAAAAATCCTTTAAAAGTGTAACAGGAGGAAAACTTCGCAGTTGCACTATGAAACAATTGTTAGGAGAGGGTAGACAGTAAGGTGGAAGAAAGAGATTCCCCATGGGGGTACAGTAAAAGGAATGAAAGGGGCTGCAGCTAGTGGCCGAAGGGACGCCGCAAAGAACATTACGTAATGCCTACAGTGTACCGCGTGAGGTGCACTGTAGGCACTACCCACCCCCACTACGGGAGGTGTAGATCCTCGCATGAGATCGTCTTCCCCTGCAGGGAAAAGGGTTATCTGAGATAGCCTCAACTGAGGACACTGATTGATAGTGGAGACACACACCAAGCTTTATATACTGTCTGAGGGTGTTGTTCCAGGAGGATTTCTGTAAAATTTCTGATTTTTATTCCACTGTGTTCTCTAAGGAATTTGGGAACAGAATAATGATAAAAATATATCATCCAGTGAGTAGATATAAATATACTCACTGCTAAAGACACCTTTCTCCTTTGCAAGATTTCATAATCGATGATAAATGAATAAAATACTTTGTCCGTTTCCTATCCAATACAATCTTGAAAATGGCCAATATTTTACTTCAAGCTTTATTGTACTGTACATCATGACATTTGCCAATTATACAACAATTTTAGGCTTGACATGCCATTTGCAAGGGAACTTTGGTAAGGGTTTTGAGCGCAATGTAATTCAAATAGATTTTAGTGCTGCTTTCGATTTAGCAAATCACAAGGCAGTTATTTACAAACTTCAGTATCGTGAAGTGGGTGGATGTGTTTTAGGATTACTTCAAGATTTTCTCACAGGTAGGCGGCAGCGAGTTGCTATGGACGGGATCTTTAGTGAACCAAGACCTACTGTGTCTGGAGTTCCACAGGTAGTGTTCTTGGTCCACTGTTATTTTTAGTACACACAAGTGATATGGTTGTTGGCCTGGAAAACAAGATTGTTCATCATGCCGATGAGGCAACAATTGTGGGTGTAGTAAAGTCTCGACTTATGAGAAATGAAGCTGCCCTCAGCCTTAATCGGGACATTGACCGGATCAGAGAATGGTGTAGTCGGTGGGGTATAACCAAAACACTATTGATTAGCAGATCTCGTAAAGATTTCCCACCCCACCCTCCCCTTCAGGTGGATGGAACTTTGCTGAATGAGTCTGAAGCTTCAACTATTCTATGTGTAACTTTTGACTCACATCTAACTTTTGAGAACATCCAATGAAAGTTTCAGCAAATGCCGCACGAAAGTTAGTATTGATCGTAAGTCCTCATATATTTATAACGGTGATAAAATCAATGCAACCTGTTTTAGGTCATTTGTACTCCCTTTACTAGAATACTGTTCTCCGGTGTGGATGTCTACTTCTGCCAGCGATTTATCTCTTTTAGATAGATTGGTTCATGTTGGCGAGATTCTATTTCCTAATAGTAGCAGTTATGACTTGGACCATCGACGGATGGTCCCTTGTTTGTCACTTTTTCATAAGCTGTATTTCAACAGAGATCGTTCGCATTCACAACTGATCCCTGATCCCCTTTATCTGCCGAGAGCAACCATTTTCGCTGAACAGAAGCACCAACAGCAGTAAATGTGCCTCTCTGTCGAACTTCTTACTTCCAGTGGTTCTTTATTCCTGACACCGTTGGACTGTGGAACAGTCTCCCACAGGATGTCGTGCAACTGGAACTTCAGAAGTTCAAGCAAAGATGCAATGCGTTACTACCTTTATACTATTCTCCTTGCATTTTAATACATTTTTATCTAATTATTAATTTATTAATTTTTTTTTCTCAGTGGGATCTCTTCTTTCTGTATTTCCCTTTACTTCTTGCTTCTTCCTAACGAACACCATAATCTTTAGAAGCTTGAATTTCAAGAACATGGCCCCTATGGGCTTGTTCCATATGAACAGGTTTCATCTACTGAATAATAATAATAATAATAATAATAATAATAATAATAATAATAATAATAATAATAATAATATAATAATAATAATTTCCCATCATTGTTGTATGTGCATATTTCCTCTAAACTTTCACAACGAAGCATTTTTCATTCCCAGGACAGGATAATTCAGGAGTCCTGAAGGGCATACGTCCATAAACCATCTGAAAAAACCAAGTATGACATGAGCCGTTCATGATATGTGTGGAAAAAAGCTGCGGGGTGCTCATTTACAACAGCAATGGCTAATAGGGATTCAGCTGAAAGGGGAAGGAATATAAATCCGCAAAAAACATATTTCCATTCCTATTTTCACTTAAAAGAGACATTTAGGTGAGAATTTAATCCAAAATTATTATATGTAAATACACACACACATACACACACATATATATATAATATAATATATATATATATATATATATATATATATATATATATATATATATATATATATATATATATATATATATATATATACACACACACACACAGCACAAGCGGACTTGTAAAAGGGTAAAGTTAAATCGAAAAAATTCATGGAAGCATAAATGTGTTGAGAATATTAAGCCGCAAAGCAAAAGAAAGACCTGAAGATATGGAGCACTTTGGCACTCAATAACCTTCTACAGCCGCACAGCGGGGATTTGACACAGGCGGTTTTAGGGGAGATTTATTGAGCCTAGCTGCTCCATTTTACCACTACGTTGAAAACCCATAGCATAAATGAGAAGGGATTTGGCCGAAAATCTAGCGAGCTAACGGTTACTGAAAGATGATAATTTGCTGGTTTACTTTCGTGCTTTTTCTTTCTAGTTAACAAAAACGACTAAACTTAGCTGGTTATCTCCTTCCCAGACGCACTTATGTATGTGCGGTATCCGTATTTTATATGTATGTATGTATGTATGTGTATGTATGTATATGTATGTATATATATATATGTGTATGTATATATATATATATGTGTATACATATATATACTGTATATGTATATATACATATATATATATATATATATATATATATAGACACACCTATGCATGTTATCTGTATTTTAATTGGCAAACCTTATATATATATATATATATATATATATATATATATATATATATGCATGCATATAGTGCATATATATAAGCATATATATACATATATATGCATAAGTATATAGATATATACAGTATATATATACATATATATTTATATATACAGTAGTATATATATATATGTATATATATATATATATATATATATATATATATATATATATATATATATCTTTGTAGTAAATTCATGGTACATCTAAATTTAACCTGTACTGAAAATCGGACTGTGAAAGCTAAAAAGACCGGAACCTCCCGAAAGAAAATTAGAGACATTCTTCGTCGCGCTTCTACAGAGGATCTTATTCGAGGGTAATATCGTGCAGGAGAGATTTTATTTCCTCGCACTGCGCAGTGATATTAAAGTTCGTGAGTAGGCCTAAGAGCGCTCCCTTCCGGATTAAGAATCAAATCTACCGGGGAGCAGGAAGATTACACGGGTACGAGTACACGGGTATGTTCTGGAAAACTTTGATGATAAAAGTTTTCTGTTGAGTGGCACTCATTTTTTTTTAGAACATATCAAAAGAAACATACCAGAGTCACACATATGAGGAATACTATACATATAAATAAGAATGAAATAACGGTATTGAAAAAATAACTAAGTTTATGATACTTATTACAATTTATGAAATAGATAGTTTTGTATTTGTGGTTTTTTTGCGCAGTTCTTCCGTGTGTATATGTATTTATTCATAACAAATATGGTGGATATCATCGAAGGAGAAAACTTTCACCTTTAATCATAAAATTTCCAAAAGCTTCTTTCCTCATGTCCGAAAAATTTTCTTCATTTTGTTTAAATTGGTCATGTTATTTTATAGAGGGTCGCTTTCCTGGATTTCCAGCAGCAGGGTTCAGTCTGGCTATAGCTATGCTGGACTCTTGCGTCTGTAGACAGCTAAGGCTTTTCAAGATTACAAAGGAATCTTATTAACAATAGAGAAGACACTGGAAGTAGATTCCTCCACACATTACCCTTCAAAGCGGTTACGTGGCTACACTGGCAACGCCAATGCTTAGCCTTAAGCCTATCTGGAGGAGGAGAAGTGTTTAGTAAAAAAAGAAATTTAGGTTATTTTTTCTTGTTCCGCCAAACTTTCCCCGCTGCTCAGAACGCTAAAAAAAATTATGTTTAAATTTATAAAAAAAAAAAAAAATTAAAATTAACAGTTGGAGTAAATGAAAACAATATGGGCGTGTATTTACATCTAAATGTTCACAAAGATTCGCATATGCCACTGTCTGATGTTACTAAAGCACGGTTTACACGCTACGATAAATTGTAGCGATTTGTTGAACACTGAGATAGTAACGATTTATTGGATGATTGAAAGAGCGTTTACATGCAACGATTTTTAATCCAATATTTTTAGTCTTTACTTGACCGTCATGGAAGAAACATTATGGTGGTCTGCATTTTGGGATGTGTTTAGTGGGAGAAAGATCAAGAAAAAACGAATAAATAAAAAGGAAATGGGGCGTGATTGGTTAATGAAGAACAAGTGTTTTCTCATATAACTCTGTTGTTGGATACATTGAGAGATGAGCTTAAGAACTCATGAGGAGTTTGCTTAGAATTCGCCATCACTGTGTATTAAGTTTATATTTCGAATTAGCTCTGCGCACCAGGACTTCACACTTCAGCAGTCAATCTGAAAATGAGCTAGATTGTAACGATATCTTGAACCTTGTTTACACGTTCAAACTTGTCGTTACGATGCATATAGATTTGAGCCTGCTGGCACCAACCACTCAATCAATTCCAACTCCAATAAATCGCTACGATCTCCTTTTTACACGTAACGACAAATTGTAACAACCTTTTCATTACAATAAATCGCTACAATTTATCGTAGCGTGTAAACCGTGCTTTACACGTGTCTGGGAAGTATCTCGGAAAAGGGAAGGCTGAACTGGTTTCGTTAATCATTCCTTCTTGTTTGTTCGTCTACATCTTCCTTCCAATATTCTGGTGATGTAAGTAATTAATTTGGAGGATCATATACATGTTCCGAAATAAATGCAACTGTAAAAGGTGGTTGCCTCCTTCGAGAAGGCCTTTCGGATTCAATTACTGATTATTCGCTTTTGTAAGAAATACTGATCTCAAGTGTGGTGATGTTCTCTTTACCCAATTCTTCTCAAAATTCTCTTCACTCAACTCTTCTTAACATTCTCTTTACTCAACTCTTCTCAACGTTATCTTCTCCAGATTCTCCTTACTCAACTCTTCTCAAGATTCTCTTTACTCAACTCTTCTCAACGTTATCTTCTCCAGATTCTCTTTACTCAACTCTTGTGAACATTATCTGATAAACATTCTCTTTACTCAACTCTTCTCAACATTCTCTTTACTCAACTCTTCTCAACATTCTCTTTACTCAACTCTTCTCAACATGCTCTTTACTCAACGATTCTTAACATTCTCTTTACTCAACTCTTTTTAACATTCTTTTTACTCAACTCTCCTTAACATTCTCTTTACTCAACTCTTCTCAACATTGTCTTTACTCATCTCGTCTTAACATTCTCTCTACTCAACTCTTATCAACATTACCTTCTTAACATTCTCTTTGCTCAACTCTTCACAACATTCTCTTTGCTCAACTCTTCTTAACATTCTCTTTACTCAACTCTTCTTAACATTCTCTTTACTCAACTCTTCACAACATTCTCTTTACTCATCTCTTCTCAACATTCTCTTTACTCATCTCTTCTCAACATTCTCTTCTCAACATTCTCTTTACTCATCTCTTCTCAACATTCTCTTCTTAATATTCTCTTTACTCAACTCGTCACAACATTCTCTTTACTCAACTCTTCTTAACATTCTCTTTACTCAACCCTTCTTAACATTTTCTTTACTCAACTCCTCTCAACATTCTCTTCACTCAGCTCTTCTTAACATTCTCTTTACTCACCTCTTCTTAACATTCTCTTTACTCAACCCTTCTTAACATTTTCTTTACTCAACTCCTCTCAACATTCTCTTCACTCAGCTCTTCTTAACATTCTCTTTACTCACCTCTTCTTAACATTCTCTTTTCTCTTCTCTTCTTAACATTATCTTTACTCGACTCTTCTTAACATTCTCTTTACTCATCTCTTCGTAACATTATCTTTACTCGACTCTTCTTAACATTCTCTTTACTCATCTCTTCGTAACATTATCTTTACTCGACTCTTCTTAACATTCTCTTTACTCATCTCTTCGTAACATTATCTTTACTCGACTCTTCTTAACATTTTACTCAACTCTTCTAAACATTCTCTTTATTCGACCTTCTTAACAGTCTCTTTACTGGACTCTTCTCAACGTTCTGTTTACTCGAGTCTTCTCAACATTCTCTTTAATCAACTCTTCTTACCATTCTTTATACTCGATTCTTCTTAACATTCTCTTTACTCGACTCTACTCAACATTCTCTTTACTCAACTCTCTTAACAGTCTCTTTACTTGACTCTTCTTAACATTGCCTTTACTCAACGCTTCTTAACATTCTCTTTACTCAACTCTTCTCAACATTATCATCTTAACATTCTCTTTACTCAACTCTCCTTAACATTCCCTTTTCTCACCTCTTCTTATCATTCTCTTTACTCGACTCTTCTTAACATTCTTCATACTCAACTCTTCTTAACATTCTCTTTTCTCATCTCATCTTAACAGTCTCTTTACTTGACACTTCTTAACATTCTTCATACTCAACTCTTCTCAACATTCTCTTCACTTAAATCTTCTTAACATTCTCTTTGCTCAACTCTTCTTAACATTCTCTTTCTCATCTCTTCTTAACATTACCTTTACTCGACTCTTCTTAACATGCTCTTTACTCAACTCTTCTTAACATTCTCTTTACTCGACTCTTCTTAACATTCTCTTTACTCGACTCTTCCTAACATTCTCTTTACTCATCTCATTGTAACATTCTCTTTACTCGACTCTTCTCAACATTCTCTTTATTCGACTCTTCCTAACATTCTCTTTACTCAGCGCTTCTTAACATTCTCTTTACTCAACTCTTTACAACATTACCTTCTTAACATTCTCTTTACTCAATTCTCCGTAACATTCTCTTTTCTCATCTCTTCTTAACAGTCTCTTTACTCGACTCTTCTTAACATTCTTCATACTCTTCTTAACATTCTCTTTCTCATCTCCTCTTAACATTCTCTTTACTCGGCTCTTCTTAACATTCTCTTTACTCAACTCTTCTTAACATTCTCTTTACTCGACTCTTAACATTCTCTTTACTCGGCTCTTCTTAACATTCTCTTTACTCGACGCCTCTTAACATACTCTTTACTCAACGCTTCTTAACATTCTCTTTACTCGGCTCTTCTTAACGTTCTCTTTACTCGACTCTTCTTAACATTTTCTTTTCTCGACTCTTAACATTCTCTTCACTCGAGTCTTCTCAACATTCTCTTTACTCGACTCTTCTCAACATTCTCTTTACTCGACTCTTTTCAACGTTCTCTTTACTCGACTCTGCTTAACAGTCTCATTACTCGACGCTTCTTTACATTCTCTTTACTCAACGCTTCTTAACATTCTCTTTACTCGACTCTTAACATTCTCTTTACTCGACTCTTCTTAACATTCTGTTTACTCAATGCTTCTCAACAGAGCTCATTCACAGGTTCTCACATATCATCACTGACCACCACTTTAACCCCCTAATTAAACCCTCATCAACTTCGCCCACTGGCCTCCAGTTATGCTTTTATTCTGTAGGTGATGTTTCAAGCACTGTTCTTGAGAGCTTCCTGAATGAAAGCCGCCGACACCAACGTTCCTCTCGCTTGTTCCACACCTTCGGTGCCGCGTGGAAGAAGCGAACACGAGTCAACAGGTTTGATCACTCATTAACTTCTAAATTTAGGAATTCCCCCTAGGGGGTAGTGCCGGCAGTGCATCTCACGCGGTGCACTGTAGACATTACTTGAGGTACTTTGCAGCATCCATTCCGTCCATAGCTGCACCCCCTTCCATTCCTTTTACTGTATCTCCGTTCAAAGTCTCTTTCTTCCGTTTTACTTTCCAATTCTTCTGACAATTGTTTCATAGTGCAACTGCGCGATTTTCCTCTTGCTGCACCTTGAAAGCCTTTCTACTGTTTTTAATTCAGCGCTGAATAACTTTATAGGTCCGAGCACTTGGCCTTTGGCCTAAATTTTATATTCGGTCCAAATTTTTGGGTTTCCTCAATTTCCTAAACAAGCTCTCTTTATGAGGCAAGCTTACTGTTTTCCGTATGTGCCAGTTTGCATACATGACCCCTACTGACATCGAAAAATTGGAAAATGGAAAATCTGTAAGCAAAGAATTCAATGTTAATGATTCAATTAATATTCACAATAGCAATAAAATATATTCTACAAAAGAGCGGCGAATTCAGTGGACGCATGTTTATTAGACTGACCAAGAACAATGGTAATAATGCAGTCATATTTTATTCATGTATTGGCTTGACTACTTACGTGTACACAAAGCTGGATTAAACTAAAGTCAATAAAAAAAATATTAACGCTCCCCTTGTTGTTGAGCCACAAAATTCTGGTTGTATAAACGTTTTTTTAGATTTTTACAATCCTCCCCTTTTACTAACCTCTAAATAAATTTAATAATCATTTTGACAATTACAAGTTCATTTGGAGTTGGAGAGGCTCTTGTTTTTATACTAAGTAGCCTGGACTTTTGAAATAAAGCATATTAGTTATCAGGGCTGGGTCGCCCACAAGCAGTTGCCTGATCCTTCAAGCATACCATATACAATTGGTGATATACATAAGCATTAAGTCTTATGAAAAAACCCACTTCATTATCCTTCAAACCCATTTAAATAGAATATGAATATGAGACTGTGACGTTTCTTATCAGAGGAGAAGAGGAAAGCACTCCTTACCAAGAATATACACATTTATATTCCCAGGACCCGGAGACCCTGCAACAAGACATTCACTACGTTGAAGGGCACCAGGAAATGCTGCTGCCGAAGTCATTCCCTTGCAGGCTGGCGCTTCTGCACATACAATTTTTACAAAATACAGAACATCATCAGCAAGAAAAAAAATATCGCATGACGCGGCATGAAGTCAGCCAGCCAGCTCTCAGTTGAAAACAAGTAATCACAGAGAGAGAGAGAGAGAGAGAGAGAGAGAGAGAGAGAGAGAGAGAGAGAGAGAGAACCTCGGAAAGCAGAGATGGGAAGTTCTGACAGGGTGACTGCCAGTATCGTAAATTTAATTTTACCCTCGAAAAAAAACAATAACCATTCTTGAAAGTTGAAAGGTCTATTTATTAGCTCCTCCTCCCTCATATTATCTACTTGTACAGCCTCCCTCGACATAGTACAAACCCTACATAAACTACCAAAATTCACTGTTCTGCCATTTTCATCAGTATTGTCTTACTAGCATTCCGTCAAGATATTTTCTAATTTCATATGCAGTATATTAAAAATAAAAATAGTCCTAATAAAAAAATATCGAAACACTTAATTTTCAACAGCCGTTACGGCAGCTGTATCTACTCCTACCCCTTTCAACTAAACAATAACTGCAATATTCAATTAAATGAGGTTGTCAATTTCCTATTTCGTTTTTTCTGCAACAATCCGCATCTCGTCATTTTGCATCGGAGACCGTCAATTGTTCATTTTATTTCATTACAAATATCTGAATGGAATAGTTTGTTCTTTTGTCTTGTTTCAAAGAAATGGCTACTCTTTGTTGTCTATCTTGTAGTGCTGATGGCGGTTGGCCTCGGAGGTTATTTTTGTACGGAATGGCAAGTGTCCCTCAAAACGCTTCATTCACAGACCCATTCGCCTTTCTCTGTAGATATGGTTCTACTTCAATGACGTTATGACGGTTTTTAGGAGCCCCCTATCCTCAATCGGTTTACGCTTCTTTCCAAGGTACTTCTACCGGACTATTCTGCATTATACTATTTTCGTACATCATTTAACCTGAGTCATTTTATTACCAACTTCGCTACACTTTTTCTGCTCTTCTGACTGACCTTTAATATTAGTTGTTAATTCAACATAAAATGATCAGTGACTTAAAACAGATCACAGATTATGAAACCGAGTCAATAACATTAAGACGAATCTTAAAATTTTGAAGATATCTATAAGGTGTACGAATTTGATCATTATTAGTTAACCCTAAATACTGAGACACAATTCCAAAAATGTAAATTTTCTGCTAAATACTTGACCACTGGCCCCCAGCTTAGAACAGAAAATTGTTGACCACTATGCAATTACCCGCCCGTCGGATAAACTCTTCGTTGGAAAAACTATTTTATTTTGTTTATTGCAACAGCAGCAAATATATAAAGTTCACAAACAAACATTAGAGGAAAACACACAAAACACAGGTCTGCTTTAAAATAAAAGGTATAAATATTACGAGAAAAATCTGACTAAAATAAAATCCTCCTATACTTAAGGACAGTACACTCCAGACTCTTTTTCTATGATTTAGTTTATTCTTCATAAGGAGGAAATCCTTTAGCTTTTACATCCAATAAAACACCTAAAAAAGGGTGAACCCCCAAAAAAGTAAAAATAACACAATTACCGAAAGCCTCATCGTTCCATGTTAGCAGTGGTAACTTGACTTTTATTGCTTTGCTGAGGTCATTCTTTTAAAAGACTTCCAGGGAAAGGTATGGTGATGTATGCCTGAAGGGTTCCTGGACCATGAGAACAGACTTTTGCAGCAAGTTCTCATGGTGAGTTTTTATTTTGGCTGCTGATGGAAGCATGAAAAGGTACAGGTAGTATTGATTTGTTGTTGTTGTTGTTGTTGTTGTGGAGGAGGATTCGTAAATGTATAAACATTATTTCATACGACCTTGTCTGAGTAAGAAAAAGGGATGAAATTTAAGAGCAGAACTGTTGTTTGGCTTCACATTTTCTAGTTAATTCCTAAAGTGTATTATATATACACTATATATATATATATACTGTATATATATATATATATATATATATATATATATATATATATATATATATATATACATTCAGATATAGATATAAAAGTGTGTTTGTACTTTGATAGTTTACTCATTTTACAAGAGACATTTTTTATACGTTCAAATATATAGCCACAAGTACCCCATTAATATGGAATTCACATTACCTTCGGAATCACTTACACTTTAACAGAAATTATATACCACAAGTCCTCCTACGACTGATATATGTCTTTTATGGTACACCGTTAGTACTCAGGATTTTCATGATTATAATCTCTCTTGCTCTTTGTAATTACATTCAGTGACAAGATTACCTAGTAAACCTTTGGGATTACATTTGTTTTGGCAACGATCACAACCATTACAGTGACACTGACTTTATTCACTCGGCTTTCAACAGAGATATAAGTCGAAATCAACTTAAATCTCTCTTGATCACTGAGTGGTAAAAGTCACTGTCTCCCTAGTTACAACCCTGAGAGGCTAAGAGAACTTACCACGCATGAATCCCTTTGAGTGTACCTTACTTCCATTGTAAAATTCAGTCACATCATTTAGTTTGTACCCTGACATCTGAAAGTATAGAAATGTCATGAGCATAATTAATTACAAATTATCATGCACTACTTACATGTTATGTATAAGGTTAAGGGTAATTTTGTCCTAATTAAACGGCACACTGATTTCCTGCTGTCAACGGTGATTTAGCGCTACCGTAGCAAAAAAATTAATTTTACAACAGGCATAGCCTCAGATTACTAAATAATATTCGTTAAACTCACAACAATTACATTAACTACAAACTGCAAGGCATACAGTAGACACAGCGCCTAATGTCATTGTGCTAAAGTGATTATCTGTTCGTCTTCTGCTGTTATATCATTCTATAACATAATCAGAGTACAAAATAATTTCATAAAATTAACGAAAAAAAAACAAGATGCTCATTAGTGTGACTATTTTTTTTCTATCAAATAAGCGTTTTTATTAAACGAGATGGTGAAAATAAAGCATTATCTCTAGGTGTGCGAATACAGGGCAATATACAAACAATTACCTCAAGATAATATGCTATAATACTTAATAGGCACCTACAGCCATTATCCAAGACCTAATAATAGAACTAAATACACAATATACAAATCCTGATTGCTGACGTTGTCTTATTGACTGATGAGTTGCAAGTACTATGCATAATTATCTAGGGATATATATAGGACGTATTACTCGGCACGACAATAATAGCACATAAAGTATAATGACTGTGATGGCTGTCAAAGCTATTATAATCCCATGAGTTAACTTGGAAATGTTGTCACCGAATGCAATTGCAAAGAGCAAGAGAGATTATAATCATGAAAATCGTCAGATCTACTGTTATATTTAATAATAAATAAATTGCCTACAACTTATTTTACGGATATTCACCTACATGATAAATTGGAATGGAATGGAATATATAATTTAGACCAAAGGCCAAGCGCTGAGACCTATGAGGTCAATCAGCGCTTTAAGGAAAAATGAGAGTAGGAAGGTATGAAAGGTGTGACAGGAGGAAAACCTCGCAGTTACACTATGAAACAATTGTTAGGAGAGAGTGGAGAGCAAGATGGAAGAAAGAGAATATGAACGGAGGTACAGTAAAAGGAATGAAGGAAGTTGCAGCTACGGCCGAAGGGACGCTGCAGAGAACCTTAAGTAATGCCTACGGTGCACCGGGTGAGGTGCAATGACGGCACTAACCCCCCTACGGGAACATGATGAATTTTACAAAGAGATATACGCGAAAGTTAAAGTGGGAGGGACATGCAATAAGGGGCAAACCGTGACATAAAAATAAGAGTAAAGAAGATCACGAAGCTACTTAAAATTCGGGAAAGACAAAGAGCACTTGCTGTGTGTATGGTTATAAGGTGGGCGATAAATTTTCCTCGGCGCGAGAAAGCGCAAGATCCCGAGATGAAGTGCCTCTTAAATCATGCGGGTCGTCGAGTCGAGAATAGAGAACTCACTGAGTGGTGAGATGTCACCGACCTTAAATTCATTCAGAATTTGAGAATGAAATCATAACTTGATAAACTGTACCATATAGAGATGTGATGATGAAATAATGAGGCTGCTTGATATGAGAAAGAGAGACTATGAGGAGAGACTTAGTCTGGGACATTGGGTGGCGAACAATTTTTTTTTTTTTTTTTCGTGGAGCTTTCGTTTTATTTTCTCAGGCCAACAACTGTCTCTAGATCAAAATACTTTGGGTTAATAAAAATAACTGCTAAACCGATCAATGACTTCTCGAAGCTGGTGCACCAAAAATTACGTCAATGATGCCTGAAGAAATTGTGATCTATTATAGCAACTAGAAAATACGTTAGTGCTCTTTCCAAGTAAAATCGATTATATATAATTTACCACTAGTAATCGTTACCCCAAACGTCTATAATCTACTTTACTAACACTGACTCCAAACTGTCGAGTTTTCTCAGTGAATGGAAATCTGTGTGCTTTTTCAACACAGATCAAATCCATCACAGATCATCAAGACAAAAATGATTCATAATAATATATCGATAAAAAGCAAAAATATTCCGGATGAAATTATAACAGGAAAAGTGTTGCCATATTTCTTATTTACTCTCTTTAATCTCAGGTCCTAACAAATAGGCAAACACTCCTTTAATATACTGGCCCATTGCCGCGGTGGTCATGTATTAAAACCCATCTGCACAAAATACTTATGACACAAGTGCTTATAAGGACATAGTGGTATCCCAATCTGTCGGTTCATTGGTATGCATAATTATTATAATTATATGTAATACAACACATCATTGAAATTTAATGAACGAACCACTGGCCGCGAGTATATAAGAGTTTTTCCAAGAGCATATACTCTGAACAAGTGGATTATCATTATTATATTATTAGAGTAATTGAACCAGACCACTGAGCTGACTATCAGCTCTCACAGGGCTAGCTTGAATAAGTGGAAGTGAAGGCAGGTGTTAGTTTCGAAATACTCCCCCCCCCCCGGCCCCTCCACGAATGGAGCCTGGAGTGGAGATCCATCGTCGTTACTTGCTCCAGCTATCGGAGATCATAGTCGGCAGAAAGCCATTCCCGTTGGCATAAGATTAGCTACATTACGCGCGTACGAAAACAAGTATTTCTGTATCAATACAGATGACAATGACAAAAGGACACTACACCACTGAAAACGAACAGATAACAACGAAAGTGGTTAAATGAAGAGAAAAAGACTACCTGAAGGTTTTCTGTGAGAAAGTATA
The DNA here is from genome assembly GCF_040412425.1 of Macrobrachium rosenbergii. Lineage (NCBI taxonomy): Eukaryota > Metazoa > Arthropoda > Malacostraca > Decapoda > Palaemonidae > Macrobrachium > Macrobrachium rosenbergii. The sequence continues at coordinate 11,715,126 of NC_089752.1, read as the reverse complement.
GCCAGATCTCAGCTCTTTACAAGAGAAAATGAAATAAAAACCACTGCAAGCTCTTTAATGAGCCGCATGCACTGTCAACTTTAGATTATTGTAAAAAGTTATCCTTTCATAATTCATTACCTTCGTAAATATATATAATTAAACGACTCGCCTCATCCATCCAAACAATTTCACTTAGTTCCTCACCTGTGAATGTCGAGATACGCTTGTTACAACTGAGCAACCATGCGAGTGGGAATACGTTAGTAGACATCATTTCATCTATTTAGTAGTCTTCTTCATGAATTTGTCTTTCTTCGCTTAGAGGAACACATTCAGATAAATAAAAATTATTCGATGTGTTTGGCGTTCCAGAGAATAAAGGGAGGAGAAGCAGGATTGTAAGAGGAAATCCTGCTCTTAGACTGGACGACTATGTTCGTTTTTCAGAAATTGAAGAGGAACAAGAATATCTGAAAAAAGAGCTGAGTTCTTAGTTTTATATAAGTTTATCATTAATACGCATGCGGAATGGTGTCAACATGTGAACGCTCGACTTCTACCGCAAAGGCTGAATAGGTAACTTCACACATGTGAAATGACCTATTCAGGAAATTAGGGAGTAAAATTACACTAAATACCGACCCATCTGTTTACGGCACGAGAGTCATCACGGCCCTCCAGCTACCCATAACTGCCAGACAAGTTACGAATTCGAAAACATAAAAAAATGAACTTCAGCACTCTTTCTGTTAACTTCTATCAACCAATAAACTTCCGTTTCACAGACTTCTTAATTATTCAAGCCTTGAGTGGCAGGCAGGCCTCGGGTTTCGTCTTAACTCTTGATCTCGAAAATGGGCTGAACCAACTTTTCAACATCCGAGGCAAAGTAAGAGCGTTTGCATCTAACTCTTCGAGCTCACCCAAAACCTCAGGAAAACTTATAAAAAGAAAAATATACTTTTTCTTTCATTTACAGACCACTTCAGAAATGTTAGACGTGTTACTAAGTCACCTGCATCGGTTTGTGTCCAACAATTTGTGACAGGTATTTGCCTGTAAATGTATAAGCCGAATTCATTATACCTCATAAATACTATTGTCTCTTCTTGACAGGTCATTATTCTGAGATCACAGAAAAAACAAGAATAGAATTCTTTTTCTACTTTTACCAAGTAAATTTCCGAAATCGCCCACTACTTCCAATAAAACGTTGCTCTCTTGAAGAAAAAATCAAACAATAGGGAAGAATAACAAACTGTAACCAAAAGCTTCTTTCAAAGAACAATGCACTTTACTTACTTATTAAATTCTAAGAATAACTATCTTACTTTTAAAAAAATACACAATAATGCAATTATATAACTAAAATTCTTCAAATTTACAGCAAACCTTAAGTTATCTACTGTTGTTTTCTAATTAGAATAAAAATAAAGAAGACGTCATCATCAAAGATGCAAAAGTTGTTAAAGCCAATCTGCACAGGTTCCTTAATTAAAATCCGACTTACTTCAACAAGACAGATTACCCAACTTACTTAGCCAAGGTTTCATCCGTTTTTATTTTTAAATAAACCAAGGTTCTGACAAAAGAGTAACTTTCTCTACACTTGCTTAAAAGCCAAAGTTCTAACAAAAACGTCTTTTAATGATGCCAGGTCGTGTTCCTAATAAGCACACACGACTTGAGGTCCACTGACGGCATTAACCGCCCCCCCCCTCTCCCCCCCGCGGGAAGAGACTTTCTAAAATGTAATGAAAATGATTCAGTTGCTGTAAACCGTGGAAGGCAACGCCTCCACCAAACTTTATCCCCTCGGTAACCTTGGATGAATTTTACGAATGCGAGAGATAAAACCTGCAAGAAGCTCAGGAGAGTTTTAGTCATAAAAAACTTTCCTTTATATTTGATCGTAAAATCTCCATTAGGATGGTTTTCATGCTGACCGTAATTAGGGAATTTTTCGAAATCTTCTCATGACTTCGTCTACATCATCTCACATTTAATCACAAAATGATTCTGATCCATACCTGATCTAAAGGCAAGAAATTCTCGCTAATTCCTGTCCCTTAAAACTTAGAAAAGCATACTTGAAGTTTGTGGTATATTAAAGTACACCGCCAGACATGTTAACAATAATATTT
>NC_089752.1:11685500-11708000 GCF_040412425.1 Macrobrachium rosenbergii | reverse complement strand
GCGCTATGAATGATACATCTAACAATAATATGAGCGAGAATTTATGTACAAAGAATGCGTGACATCTGCTGTTTCTTGTATGGTAAGATGGAAGGTGCGTAGGTCCGCGTGTGACCCTACAACACGCTGGAATGATCTTCCGAAAATTCAACAGCAATCACGAATGGCATCATACGCAAACTGTTGGTTGTTGACATCTTGCCACAAGTGGGAAATTACTTAAAATAGTGATATACAAGCATATATGGCACAAATATAATTATTGTATTTTATGGATCTATATATATTTTTTTCTCTTTCAATCTTGAAACTGTATTTCATATTCAATCTTGAAACTATATTTCATATTTAATAGAATGCGTTCCACTAAATATGAAGCTTCGTGAGTAATTTCTTTGCGAGATTACGAGTGGATACCCAGAAAACATTTTCTCTGCTAACTTGCTGGTGCATACAGGCAACGATTCCGTGGAGGTTCACACACGATTGCTTCATGGAGTGATACACTTTGATCCCAACACGTTCGTTTGTAAAATATCTACTTGCTGCTTCCAGTCCTGCTCTCTGGTTCAACGCCTGCTAAGGGATTTTATAAACTTGATTAGTTATAACAAGGATGGAGAAAATAATGAAACTAAACTACAAACGACAAGTTACTATAAATAATAAATATCTTGTCACCTTTCCGTTGTTATCATGCTGTAACATGACATTATTATTCTCCCTTGTTTTATTAAAAGGTGCTCGGGTCAACACATTATCTGGAAAGGGCTTCCTTGCTGAACACCCCAGTTTTAGGAGATTTAAGGAGAGTGAGGATGCTAGCTAACAAAATTTTTTCTTATATAAAAGATGTCTTACAATTTGCTCGGAATGCCATCTACCGCCAGCAAGAATAAATGAAAGTTTTAAGCATAACATCGTATTTTATTGTCAGTTCTCCGCACTGACAGTACTGCTTTCTATACTATGATTGACGATTGTATGACGTTCGTCATATTTAACAAAATCTAATAGCCTTAGCTATATTTCGCCTTTAACTTACATTTAAATTACCTGCTTATTAACTTACCTGCTTTTCCCTACTTACGATAAAGACGGTCACTGCTCTTTATTAAACTTTCAAATGTTGTTTAATTCTAATATGAATAAAGGTCACCAAAACAAAACTGTTCAACTAGCGACCCATGTAGTACAAACTCAGTAATGTATGGTCCCTTACTAAGCAAGTAATTTTTTATGGAAATTCTTTCATTTTATTCTGCTGAGAGCAGAATAAAAAAAAAAAACGAGGTTGGCAGCCGATATCTACGTGTCAGTCTAAAGATTTTCCATATTTCAGGACAACTTTTTCCTTTTTGTATTTGAATATACTTGGAGTTCGCATTAGGCCTCAAGGGTATTAATTCAGGCACATGAAAAGATGGATATAGTATAAGAAAAAATCATACTAAATGTATATATACAAAAAATTCCGGCGCGTCCTCATATGAAAAAACTGCCCTGGAATATATATGTCTTAAAGCTCCTATGGCACGACAGAGGAAATGAGCCCTCCCCTTGCCCACCACCACCACCTCTCTTGATGAAAGCAGAGCTCAATATGTGGTACGGAACTAGAGTCAGTCTATTTTCTTACAGATGACTCACTAAACCGCATTTTATTTGTTATTCTTGGGTTTACTGCATATCACACAGACTAGATATGAAATGAAAACAATAAAACAAGGAAGTAATAATCTGGATGGCGGATAATAAAATACTGATCCATCCATTCTCGTCTTCTTTTGGTCGTAGGTTATCAATTTTGGTAGGCTTTGTCTAAATTTTATAGACTAATGATAAATATGATCAATTTTTCCTGACGCTATAATTTTGTCTACAATTCAATAATGTAATTTTTTTGGTGTGAGATTACATCCATGGATATTATGATAGTTTACGCTTTGAGTATATTTCTCTTAAAAGTGTTCAGTATACTATTTCCTGAGTATACTGATTATCCTTTAATACGTAAAAAAAAAAGTGCCTTTCTTATTTTTCCTTGGGAATGCAACATTTTGCGGTACCTATTTGAAAGGGGAGTGGAGGTCGTAAAATTTCAGTTCGATTGCCTCCCTCCTTTGTTTCTTGCTTTTCTTTTGTCACAAAACTTGACATCAGTCTTTGAAGTTGCAGTCTATTCTACACTCACAGACACACACACACGAACATATATATACACACACACACATATATATATATATATATATATATATATATATATATATATATATATATATATATATATAATATATATGTATACACACACATATATATAGGCTATATATATTATAAATTTACATATATATACACATTTTATACATACATACATATTCGTATACATGGATATTCAACTATACGGCGATTTTTCATGGCAAAAGTAGCTTCTAGGGTGCAAACATTACGGTTTTCGGCAAGGTTTTTGACTGAAGCCCTTCCCTCACTGGTTGTGATGCACAACACTCTACAGCAACTGCTACCAGGCATATAATTTATTACTACGGTCAACAGCGGCAAAGTGGAGTTTTCAGAACGGACTGGAATCAAGCTCAGATCTATAGCCTTATGAAATGCAATTCAAGCAAAACAAGGTAACTCTTATATCCTAAAAATTTCCGAGATGAGAGTAATAATCAATGATTTTAGGTTTATTACGCGACCGCTCACTTCACTGAGAGAAAAAAAAAATCAGCAATAAAACCTCAGTCGCTTAGTTGAGTTTTACACATATTGCTTACAATAAGATGCTTTTTTTTTATTTCTTGAATGATTTTTCTTTCAAAATTTCAGTTTACATCTGTATCATAGTCATGACCAGTACTCGAAGCTCTATAATTTACTAACATGGTTCGCTTTCTTTGATTATAGACAGAAGCAATAAAAATCGAGAGACAGTACGAAAGACAGTAATGTATAAATATATTTACTATATATCCAGTATATGTGTATACATATACAGTATATATACATATATTTATACATTACTGTCTCTCGATTTTTATTGCTTCTGTCTATAATCAAAGAAATATATATATATATATATATATATATATATATATATATATATATATATATATATATATATATATATATATACATATATATATATAATTTATATATATATATATATATATATATATATATATATATATATATATATATATATATTTTCCTATAGATGCATGAAATGTTCCACACAAATACTATCAGATATCAACGTCCCTGCTACCCCACTCCCCAACTACATGCAAACCAAAGAGCACAGACCGTGATGAGCGTTAGATGGTTATGCGGCAAATGACACTTATCTTGTGGAAAATGAGACTGTTCGTGATGGGACGGATTTATTTATATTACCGGGAACTGCACTCCTCCTTGTCATTATTCTTGTAGGATGCCCTTTCCGATATCTGATATCAGACTGCCTTAGTTTTCTAGGAATTGTTGGCTTATCGCTATGGGCGTATATATGTAAAAGCCCCTGTAGTTGCTGGTGCTTGATTAGTGTACTGGGTGGGTGGTTCTTTTTCTCTTATTCTGAGATGCTGATGAGGCTTATACGTAAGCTGAGATGTGTAACAGACGGCTGTCTTCTCTTTTTCCGCAACTGGCTGTTATTTGGGAAAAAACAGATTATCTGTATGTGTGTATATATATATATATATATATATATATATATATATATATATATATATATATATATATATATTATATATATATATATATATATATATTATATACAGATATATATATATATATATTATATATATTATATACAGATATATATATATATATATATATATATATATATATATATATATATACATATGTAAATATATGTATATATATGTGTGTGTGTGTGTGTGTGTGAGAGAGAGAGAGAGAGAGAGAGAGAGAGAGAGAGAGAGAGAGAGAATGAAGTGTGGATGTAGAATGAGAAAGAAGGGTCGAGGCTGCAGAGATTAACTATTTTTATAGTATATGGGGCATATCAAGAATCGGAAGAATGAAAAATTTGGACTTACGGAGAAGTAGAGAGCCGGCAAACAACATCGCAGGAGGGAGGGTAATTTTGTTGAGATAAAGGTTCAGTCAACAGGAAAGAAAACAAGTAAAAATTGCGCCAAGGTTTCTTCGGCGCCGTCGAGTTTTCTGTCCGGCGGTGGCCGCAGCCACGGCCCTTAAAAATCTTAGCCGCGGCCCATGAAACTCAACTCACGGTTCGGTGGTGGCCTATGTTGTTGGTATCTATAGCACTGCCAGAAGTATGATTATGGCTAACTTTAACCTTAAATAAAATAAAAACTACCGAGGCTAGAGGGCTGTAATTTGGTATGTTTGATGATTGGAGGGTGGATGATCAACATACCAATTTGCAGCCCTCTAGCCTCATAAGTTCTTAAGATTTGAGGGCGGACGGACAGACAACGCCGGCACAATAGTTTTCTTTTACAGATGACTAAAAGGATGAAAGGTTGATGAAAAGTGTATAATTCGGAGGTCTTAGTAGGATCGGGAGATGAAGACGCACAAAGTGCCGGATAGATGGTGAAAATAGACATACGGGAAAACAAGGGCCTTAATAGCCAGGAAGCACAGCGCATGCGCAAGATAAGGTGAGAGGACAGATTGTGTCGGTAGGTTCGATATGATGCTCATGAATATTCCCTGCAGGTGTATGAAATGGCTAGTGCCGAGGAAGTTTACCACAAATAAGGGTCATTCATTACGATTTAGTAATTAGAATATGCCTGTGGTAGCGACACTTGTGATATTAATTTATCTGGAGCCATGCCCAGTTCAGTGACATAGCTTGATATTGACAAAATACTTATACAATGCAGACACAATTAAAAATAGTACTTAGAAAAATATTTTTACCTCAGTGCACTAGAGTTCATCTCGATGTACAATGAGAAAACAATTTAAATCAATAACTCAGTGGTTTTTCTATACGAGAAACCTTAAAAATTAGTTAGTTTAAGCTCTTGTCAGCGGGAGGGTAGAGGCCTGGCGATGTGAGGTATGTGATGATTTGGAATTTACGTTTCCCCATCGCGGTCCTTTTGTACTGCTAATTTAGAGACTCTGCGTCTTTAAAACTTTCGAAACTAACCACGGTCAAAGTTTGAAGGAGAATTGGAATATCACGATCAAAACCATAAACCTAAATAAAAATGAAAATTATAGGTGACGAAGTAATTCACATTAAAGATATATGAAATCATGACACAGTACCAATGAAAGGGAATCGATTAATTCATTTACTAAGGAATTATACTAATGAAAGGGAATCAATTAATTCCTTTACTAAGGAATTATAAGTTTAACACAGCAAACAACCTGTGATCAGTTACATAAAAGTTATAAGAAGCGCCTCAAAAAACTGAAATTCCTTTCGCGCGCTTCCTGAAAATTTTATACTTGCGATTAGTAAATTACATCAAAATACTGTCTTAATCAACTTTTTTTCGGTTTCTTTTCAGGATACGGCCACAACTAAGCTTCTGCAGGGCGTGGAGAGAGAGAAAGAGAGAGAGAGAGAGAGAGTGAGAAGGGTAAAGAGAGGAAAAGAGAGAGAAAGAGATACGGGAAATAGCGAGAAAGGGAGCGGTCCGGATGTTGAGGAGTAACCAGCAGGAAGTTTATTTTCTTATTTCTGTGCTAAGTCAAAGTCCCGTCCTCGAATGACAGGATTATCAAGGTCCGTGTGCAAGAATAAAGAAACTGAGTGAGTTGGAGGTCCTGAATATTTCCATAAATGATATGTCCTATCAACTCAGGGAAAATGGTGTATTGCCTACAGTAGTAAAACATTGCCTAAAATTTTAGTGTTGAAATAGTAAATGTAGAGTATATTTTCGCACTGAAGTGAATACATATATATTCATATATATTTATAATTCTAAGTCAACTATAGCTAAGTACAGCTTTATGTACAGTTATTTCATTATCGAGAAAAATATCTTAAAATTAAAAATGGCCTTTAGTGTTATATTTTCATAGAAAGAGTGGCATTCCAATTGCATATTTATATTTGATACAAGGTGTTCAGTTCAGCTTCAGGTCAAGAACTTTGAATTCATTATTTATGAGTAGATTATCTGTAAGGAGTTTCTTAATGTCCTTAAAAGTGTAGAAACTGTCAGACTTTACAGACACTGATGCATGCTTCATGTTTATAAAGTAAAATTAATGCACTAAAGTAACTAACAGTGAAACCTTTGCAGTAATTTACAACTACCGAAAAAGACCAAGTGATTCTGAGATAAACAAAGTTTACTAAGACAATGGATAGAAAATATTATTGACAATTTTGAAAGCAAATGAAATCTATAACTAACGGTGAAACCTTTGCAGTAATTAACAACTACAAAAAGACCAAGTGACTTTAAGATACAGTTTACAAAGAAAATGGATAGCAAATATTATTGAAAATTTTGAAACAAATGAAATCTTTTCCCTCCATGTGAGTGATCTAAATCTAAAACAAAGGCATCGATGATAATGCGACACAGATGACCAACAGCCAATGACTGCATTTTTGTTTTTTTGGATTTGATTTGAGCATTCGCTGTACATTCAAAATGCGGTTCCTGGTGTGCCTTGTAATCATGGGGTGGTGCTGTTATGGAAACATAACTGACGAGAATGACAAAAAGGAGCAAGTAGCGGGTGAAGAGAGGACAATAGTCCTGGATCCCATCCCGTTCCATCCAGGATTCGGAGTAGAGTATCGACTGCTGCGTCCCCTAGATGATTGGGGCAATAGTGAAGCTGTGATTAGTGGTGAGGTCACGGATATTGGTGTTCCAGGCCCTGGGGACCGGAACGAATCAGTGATATTGGCAACGACTCCGTCGCTGATAAAAAGGCCAAAAAGTCGACAAGAGACCAAGCACGAGGGGCCCGAGAAAGGGAATAGCAACGACAAAAGTACGAAATTCGCTGACTCCGTGCTAATTGCCTCGTATCACTTTCACCGTCCACTTGAGAACGACACTACGGACGAAGATGAAATGGCCAATAAAACACAAGATAAAATAAAACACCTGAGAGAAAGTACAATCGACAGACATACAACACAAATCAGTGAGGGAAGTGCTGCGAGCGATATATTCAGTCCTGACTTCACCATCTTATCCTCCAAGTTATTCGTCCCATGCTGGTGGCTGACTGATGACAAGACGCACAGTCATACTAACCCGTTGACAGTAGCTGTGATAGACGGACACAATCTAGAAGATCCCGACAGCCGAGATGAGGAAATTGTGGAGCAATACGGATACCACGTTTTTCTCTTAGCCAAAGAGGCGGAAGCTCAGGGTGAAACACGTGGGTATGTTAGTAAAACAGACAACAGTGATATAAATAAGAAGAAAATGGAAGAGAAGGTGGCCCCGCCATGGAGGGCCGTGGAGGAACTACGTAGAATGTGGCATTCTGTCCCGATAGCGAGTTTCTCATCAGAAAGTTTCCCTGGCTCCTCTTCAATTTCTCCTTCACCATCCTCTCATCATCGAGTCTCATCTCCGGGAAGATCTGAACATCCTGGCGGAATGAAACCTAAAACTTTTTCCGATATTAATGATAGGAAGGAGGATAAAAGAGAGACAAATCTTAACACCACCTCCACACCGGGAAGAGAACCCTTCGAGAAAGGAGGAGGAAGTGAGAAGAAATCGAAACACACAAAGAAAGGAGGCCAACTCGTAGTGGAAAAAGAGGAGGACACAAAAGAAGGTGACGGAAGAGATTTTTACGACGGTATTTGTTATCGAGATTCAAATGAATCTGAGACTGAATCACAGACATTCACTTCCCTAAACGAAGAATTTTATTCTCCTTTCAACATTTCCGATGATTTGTTCCCGGGATCTCTCCATCCAAGCATACACGAAGAGTACTTATACGACCCCTCCGCTTCCCCCTGGCATAAACTTCGGTTTGTTTCATATTTCCATTCTGTAAACACCGGCTTCCTTAAGTACCCGATTCTTACGGCCGCGACGTTTCACCCAACAACAGAAATGTGTCTAAAAATCAAAACAGACTCTAGCGAGAGTTTTTCGCCCTCCTCATCAGAGAATGGTGAGAGTCCTGATCGTGCAAAATCGGAAACACTACCAAGACCTGATCTATCCCAGAAAGTGGCTATCGACGTAGCACCTTTACTACGAACTTGGTTGAAGTATGCCGACCCGTTCACTCGACGCAACCCCAAGGTTGCAATCATAGTGCTCAAATCAAACACGCCAACCAACAAAGAAGGAACTTCTACGAATTTCCGTTCGAAGGAAGAACAAACAGGGCTCCGCTCTCAAGAACTGAGTGAAGAAAGGTCGTACCAAAACGAAACAAACAATCCCCAGAAACCGAATGCTGCCCCGGGCAGAACTGTAGCAGGTGACAAAAGAATCAGCCATACTCTCCCTTCCATTCCCGCCAACGACTCTGTTTCAGACTCTCCTCTCTCCTCTCCTCTCCTCGACGTAACCAAGGAGGATGAATTTAAAGACTCGCCCGAGTGTTTCCTGCGTCTCTCGCCGCCAACTCTGACGATCAACTATCGTCTTGACAGTAAGTGGCCTCATTATCTTGAACCAGTTGGCGTTGGGGAGGAGGGTTGGGGGAGGGGGGTGGTTCCTCAAAACAGGGACCGGTTCAGGGGCTGGGATGAGGGACGAAATAAGATTGAGCCATTTTGTGACAGTGGGTGATTCAAGATGTGGACGTGTATGGAAGAGGGGGAGGAAAAAGCGAATTTCATCTTTTTGGGATCAGATATAACTGATTAGGACAGACATAATCTATATTTTAGTTTTAGTTTGTTTTTTCAACTTATTGAAATGTGACGTATTTTTTGAAACTAATGAATGATCCCCTTATACCGACAATTACCCATAACCACTCATATGTTATATATAATTTCCATAATAATAATTAATTATGCATCAGTGAAATTATGAATGAAATAAAAAATATATATATAAAACACTATCAAACCGCAACATCAAAGTCATAATAAACATTATATTACAAAAAAATGTTATCAAAATACAATTTAGCTATTGTAAGCATGATGATAAAAAGGTCACCGAAAATTTTGCATCTACCAGTTTGTTGTGGGTTAATTTTTACAAGAGTTTTTGGGAACTTCTTACTACATAATCACCAAAGACTTTCAATTTATAATTCCACCTTCCTACGTTGCATGCAAAGGTTCATTTGGTAACATAATGTTGCAAAAAAATCAGTAATTTTCGCCTCATTCTTTTAAGCATTAGACATTATCTTCCACAGAAATATACCAAATGTTTGAAATGCATTAATTATGCTTCAATTAAAAAAAATTAATTATATATAACTAATTACATTTTTCTTCCCCTCTTTCACCTTTTTGTTACATGTGATAACCTAAGTGCAAAAATATACCACACGTGGATTTTTAAATTGCAAAAAAAAAATCAGTAATTTTCGCCTCATTCTATGAAGGATTAGACATTATCTTCCACAGAAATATACAAAATGTTTGAAATGCATTCCTTATGCTTCAATTAAAAAAAACAATTATATATAACTAATTACATTTTTCTTCCCTTCTTTCATCTTTTTGTTATATGTGATAACCCAAGTGCAAAAATATATCACAGGTGCGATCTTCAAATTGCAAAAAAATCAGTAATTTTCGCCTCATTCTATTAAGGATTAGACATTATCTTCCACTGCAATATACAAAATGTTTGAAATACATTCCTTATGCTTCAGTTAAAAATTTTTTTAACTATATATAACTAATTACATTTTTCTTCTCTTGTTTCATCTTTTTGTTACATGTGATAATCTAAGTGCAAAAATATATCACAGGTGGGATCTTCAAATTGCAACTTTCAGAAAAGCCCCATTCCGTTACAAAAGGAAATTCACTGTTAAACCATGAAGCATTTCGCTAAAGTCTTCTTTACTTCATACTAAATGAGACCAAAAGCGAGAATATGATTATTTGACGTGGCTAAATGCTTCCATTAAGACTTCAGAGAATTATTACTCTTGTGGCGTTCCAAGAATTCTGGACTTGGGGTGGCAATAATTGTTCGTAATAAGAATATCTTCTAATGTTTAAAAATTGCTATTAGAAGTCTCTGGGTTTTTTATCCTTCCTGTAATAATGAAAAGGAACATATTCAAAACAATATACGAAAACAGTTGATGCGCGTGCAAAGACAGAGAGAGAGAGAGAGAGAGAGAGAGAGAGAGAGAGAGAGAGAGAGAGAGAGAGAGAGAGAGAGATTGCTAATAAGAAAAATTATTATTATTATTATTATTATTATTATTATTATTATTATTATTATTATTATTATTATTATTACCCTATTCTATGGACAGCAAGAAGTCCCTGTGAGCAACAAAAGGCAGTGACATATTTCACTATTTAAGGTCACAGATTAATTTTGTGCTTTGTATGGAAATATGAAAGAAACAGATATTCATCAAGCGTTTGTGATACATTATTGACAGACAATAATTAATCATGAAATTTTGCCAAAAATTGCAACATGATGCCATTTCCGAAGGAAGAGTCAGGTTTAAATAAGGGACAGCCTAAAAAAAATAAATGAAGATTAATTACACAGAGTTGGAATGAGCACAAAGCCAAAGGTACAGTGTTCTCTGAGAAGAGAAACCTGTAAAATTCAACGAGATCCCAATTAATTACTCCAATATTTCTTTACCTGTCAAACGCAAGACCGGTCGAACAATAGTCTTGGATATTATTGCTAAACAATCTAACCAGATCACTTGAGCGTACCTTGACATTACAGTTTTATGATATATTTATACACTGACTATAATTCTGTTGATAACTTAACCGAATACATGAACCATGTCAGTGTTAAAATGAACTGAATTGAATTGAATATAGAATTTAGACCAAAGGCCAAGCACTGGGACCTATGAGGTCATTCAACGCTGACACGGAAATTGATAGTAAAAGGTTTGAAAGGTGCAACGGGAGGAAAACCTCGCAGTTGCCCTATGAATCAATTGTTAGGAGAGGGTGGAAAGTTAGATGGAAGAAAGAGAATATGAAAGGAGACAAAGTGAAAGGAATGAAAGGTGTTGCAGCTAGGGGCCGAAGGCACGCTGCAAAGAACCTCAAGTAATGCCTTCAGTGCACCGCATGAGGTCCACTGACGGCACTGCTCGCCTACGGGGTTGTTACGATGAAAACTTTCCATTGATCCTACGAACCACAGCAACAGTGACGAAACTCTTGATACACTAACCAGCTGCACGAGATTCTCAACAGACCAACAAAACATAGCGTTAAAACATTATAAGGATAAAAATGCCTAGCGTACATATTTTTCATTTTCCTAAAGAATTTCACCGTCAGTTGGTTATACAAACTGGATTTTGTTATGCTGAATCTGTAATAGGGGATTAAGTTTATAGATGCAAAATAGTTTAGATCTCAAAACGTTGTAGTGTCAATGAATTACATCAGTCTATTGTTGCACGAGCTTTCTAATAATAGAATTCTTTTTGTTCTAATAAGGATTTGACATTACCTGCCCTTGCAATTTAAAAAATGTCTGAAATGCGTTTCATTTTGCTTAAATTAAAAAGATCATTCAACTCTAATTACATTTCCCTTCGCTTCTTTAATGCTTTTTGTTACATGTGATAACCTGAATGCCAAAAATGTATCATAGGAGGGATCTTCAAACTGCAACTCTGAGAAAAGTCTTATATTGTCAAGAAAGGAAATTCGTTGTTACATGTTGGAACGTTTTGCTAAATGCTTCACTTCCTTTATTTCATACTAAATGGGACCACAAAAGAGAACATAAGTATTCGACGTGGCAAACTGCTTTCATTAACACTTCAGAGGAATATTACCTTTTTGTGGAGTTTCCAGAATTCTAAACTTGAGGTGGCAATAATTTTTCGCCATAAGAACATCCTCCTAATTTTAAAAATGGCTACTAAGTCTCTGAGGTATATTTACATTCTTCCTATAATACTGTGCGGATTTAACCTATGCACAATATATTTTTCTAGGCATCTTGTTAATAAATAAAATCTCTACATTCTCCTCGATGTCTTTGAGAGCAATACGTGCTGACAGCCATAAAGCCTTGATAACGAACTACACACCATTAGGAAAATAGGTGGGGACTCGTGTTATATTACTCTTATTCTGGATACTTCCTACCTTAAAGTTGTTAAGTCATTTTATAAAAATAGTGACAGGAAACCAGAATTACTTAAGAACGTCCTCTGTATGCTTTATTTCATCAGCTTTCATTCCACTAAATCAGTGTTGGACACCTTCAATGTAAATGTAATTTTCATATAATAACACTTTAAAAAACACTGCAAAAAAACATGCTTGAAAGAAATTTCCCTCACCAGAATAAACAAAATTTTTTTTATAAAATCCCATGTGTAGACTGTTTCATTTTTTTGGCCAGACACGTTAGCAATTAAATGTCAAGTAAAATCAACACAAATTTTAAGTTACAGCCAGCCAAAATAATAATGCTCTTTTTGTGAACTTAGTGGAAAATCACATGGAATTGATTGGGCCCACAGAAGTGTGAAAAAATATTGTTTCCAGAAATCTCAGTCCACATTAATACAGTCAACAAACGAGAATAACATTAATCAAAGCCCGAGAGTATACACTTTTGACCCCATCCCGCGGAAAAATATTCGAAAGATATTTAAAAACGAAAGTAAAGAATCTCAGTAAGCCGTGTTAATGTCCTTTGCCTCTCCTTGTTCTATCCAGTCACCCGAGTTAATCCCAATCATCTATTGTTAATCCCAAAATTAGGCATTATAAAATACCCCCTCCATTTTAGTTGTTTTTTTGTAAAACCGAGTCTTCTCTGTAATCTTTTGTCTTGTTTTCCGTAGTCTGCTTCAAAATCCTTTGGAGTGGAGGCGAAAGACCCTCCACTCTGTTGTTTCAACTTCTTCTATATGTTCCAAGTTTATAACTTATAACACGTCGTCTTTCTCTTGACAGAAGTTTCATATAATATATATATATATATATATATATATATATATATATATATATATACACACACATACTGCAGAGCATGATAGGTAAAATGCTATAAAATTTCATTGATATTCCTACATATTTACAGACACGATACACACACATATATATATATATATATATATATATATATATATATATATATATATATATATATATATATATACATATATATATATATATATATATATATATATATATACACACACATATATTATATATATATGTGTGTGCGTGTGTGATATACGTGACTTATAATCACATATATTATGTGACAAATATCGCTTACTATCGAATTTACTATACCCCTGGAATATAAAATGCCAGGTTCGAATCCTGGCCGGGCCAGATGCACAAATATCGTTTAATATCAAATTCACTCTACAATCGGAATAACTTGCACGTAAAGGGAACTTGATAAGTGTTTCTGTCTTGGCCATGATTCGAACCGGGGCACTTGTGTTTAGAAACAACGATAAAAAGTCGACTTTGACCTTCCACTCTGTAACTCACGCATGTTTAAGTGACAAAAATTCATATATAATATATAATATATAACATATAATATACATACATACATATATATATATATATATATATATATATATATATATATATATATATATATATAGTATATATATATATATATATATATATATATATATATATATATATATATATTATACTTCCTCCACAAAACACAAATATATATATTATATAATATATATATTTATACTACACACACACACACACATATATATATATATATATATATATATATATATATATATATATATATATATATATATATATATACAGTATATATATATATATATATATATATATATATATATATATATTATAGATACTTACTCACAAAACACAAATTCCCTGCTTAAAAAGTTATTACTTCCATAGAGGACTTCAACAATACGGAAGGTTCAAAGAAGGGTATTCTGCATTTCCATGCTTTCAGATGCCAGTCTCCCTTCATCTTCAAGGAACCAAATAATGAAAAAACACGTATGTTGTTATTTATGACTGACCTGGCATTATGCCAGCACGGGCTCTTGCGCACAGAGGACCCCGTAAGTGTCATCTGCTGATTTGAAGTGAAAAAATAGTCTAGAGTGTAATTAATTAAAATTAATGGTGTTCAAGTGAAAAATGTCCAGGTGAAATTTAAAGTACAACAGTTGCCCGTCAGTAGGATAGAAGGAGTGATAGCAGCAACTCCTGACAAGTCGTTGATAGCCATGAGGGAAAATGGAAAAAAAATCGGAACAATGAAAAGTCTACGGTGATTCCATAACGTATTTAACTACCGAGAAAAGTGTAAAAAGCGAGTAGAGAACGATGGAGGAAAAGGAAAAAAAATTTCAGTGGGAGAAATAAACGGATTTTTCTCCCCGACTGTACGTCTGCTGTGGAGAGCTGTCAGCATATCTAATAGCACCTGGGCTGTGTTTACCCATCTAAGTAGCGATGTAGAATATAACGTGCGTGTAAAATTGTTTTGTTTTTATCCCCCTTCAGTTAGATGATAAAAGGAAAGCGGTAACAACTTAAATTGAAAAAGAGAGATAATTGGAGGGCAACTACCAAACAAGGCGACTGACACTTGCCGGAGTGCCGATCGCCGAGAGAATCGTCGGAATTGGAAGTGCCGTAACGGTTTTTGGGTCTTGCCAAACTGTCATGGGTTCCAAGAAGCTCAGAGTCACACGATTTGCCCGTGTTATTTCACAGATAACGTCAACAAAACTCCCCATGAACATTCTGACAACATCACAAGCCATTAACATTTTTGTTTTATTCTTGACAGAACCAGGAATGATCTTAAATGTAGGAGCACAGATGCAAGGTACTTTGGAGGTCCGAGGTGAGGGGACGGGGTTAGGGGTAGGTTGAGGAAGAGGTGGTGTGGGTGTTGGCTGCTCGGTTTGTCTCTCTTGATCCTGACACGGAACTAGTGCTGCTTGGACTATTGCTTTCTGGAATGCAGGTACTGGTGTCGATTTTGAGGAGGGGAAGGGTGTGATGAAGGGCGAGTTTCATCGGTAAAATAACCAGCAGGCAGCGGCCGTTTTTTCCTAGCACGAGTCATAATTCCCAAGACACTCGCACAACTATGAAACTTCCAACAGTGGGAGAAATCCGAATAAACAGCAATGAAAAGGTGAGTGACATAGCCGTGAAACTTCCGAAACAGTCAAGGGCGTAACTAATGACCGGTGGGCGATCCTGTTATGTAAGACCTGAAAAATATAGATAGGATACAGGCTCTATAGGAAAGCTACACATGTTAACTCACAAATACATGTTTTCAAGCCATAGCTAGGAAATAAAAATAGGCAAGATAACGGGTCTTATAATCAAAGCTTATAGAATCTGTAGCCTGCCGCGTTCAGAGGGGAATTGAACTACCTAAAGTGTGATGTTAAGATTTTCGGCTACCCTGATCTGGAGGACAAGGTCCATAGCAAAACCCCAAGGCAAAAAATAGGGGAAAAAAAGGACAGAAAAACTACAGTAATTTCAAGCAATGGCATGGTTAAACCTCTAAACTGGAGGTTAGTATATTATAGATTGGTAACTCTAAAAAATACTATAAGGAACAAAGTAATAAAAACCTGCTATCCTGGGGAAGCGGAGGAGAGGAAAGGAGGATATACGTTGCAATATGTAACGATTGTGAGGCGACATATCACTGACAGATCAGCAAAACATGCAAAGAAACAGCATTGGAAGAACATCAGATATTTCATTCAGGTCTCACCTGTGGCAAAAGAATGCTGAGAAAGGAATCCCAAAGTGGAATAGGATAAAATGAATTTCAGATTTCGCAGCACATACAAAACCACACGATTCATTGCAGAAAACACTCTCATAACAAGTTCCAAGGCGACCATGAAAGGAAATGTGAGAAACAACGCTGAGGATTTTACCACGCGCCAGACAGTTTACGAAATCAAAGAGAGAGAAAGTTAAATGAACACGTGGTAAGGATTGACCAAGCCAATAATCCCCCAGAGGAGAAAAGATGCAGCTAAGAAGGTTACAGGAAGGTAGTTAACACAAAACGAGACCTAAGACACAGTTCAAGGGACTGGATTAGGAGAGAAAATTGCTGACCATCTTGTGCTTGTATAATATATATATATATATATATATATATATATATATATATATATATATATATATATATATATATCTAAATATTAAATAAATACAAAATCTGACCTTGGGCAGATTTTGTCATTACTTGATTCGTATAAGATGGAGACACACTAGCCTCTGAAAGCTTGAAAAAAAGATTCTACTTTTTTTAAACTTCAGTATCATTAAGGTCCTCTGTGGAATATATGTACGTACATACATACATACATACATACATACATACATACATACACACATATATAGAGTATTCAATTATATATACATGTATATATATTTATTTATTTATTTATATATAAAATATGGTCCCAAGTTTACAAAGCGCACAGCATGCACTTGCTTTTTTCCTATTTTCATGAGAAATATCTACATGTATATGCCAACATATCAAAAGACCTGCTCGTACTGCATGATCCATGCATGTGGAACATTCATCTCCCTTGATGATTCCTATGATTTCCAATATCACTTTCCTTGAAAGCCCAAGACCAGAATGATTGACGTGGTTTGATCAGCGAAAAGATTTCATCCAAAGTTTTCTCAGAAGATTTATTTTCGCAAAAGAAGACGGCTTTTATTTATTTTTTTTTATATATTGTAGTCAAATACATGGCTTCCAGCATGTATGCTGGCGGGAGGTAAACAGCTATATTTATTTCTTATATGTTTTGTAGGTTATTAACGACGTTCTCATTGACAACAGTACTATTTAAAGTGTCATTATGAAAAATTATGAAATTTTATACATTTCGGCATTACAATTCCACTTTATAACCATGCAATATTGTATGTTCATTTCTTAATTCATTCTCTAATTTTGAATTAATTCTTCATATTTTTGTATCCTATTCCTCCCTGATGATTATTCTCTATCTGTTGTTTTTGCATATTTTCTGAACGTAAAGGATCGCAGTAATGTTTTTAAACATTTGCCCTAACCCTGGACCGTCATAACGTTTTAGTTTTCTGTAAAAGAAAACTATTGTGCCGGCTTTGTCTGTCCGTCCGCACTTTATTCTGTCCGCCTTCAGATCTTGAAACCTACTGAGGCTAGAGGGCTGCAAATCGGTATGTTGATCACCCATCCTCTTAACACGGGCCACCACCGAGCCGTGATTAAAGTGTCATGGGCCGAGGCTTATACAGCATTATACCGAGACCACCAAAAGATAGATCTATTTTCGGTGGCCTTGATTATACGCTGTACAGAAAAATTGATTCCGCCGAAGAAACTTCGGCTCATTTTTTACTTGTTTTTTATTTATTCCACTGCTCTTACTCAGTCTCGTACTTATTGTCCTCATGTAATCAGTCACAAAATGGTGAACTGTTGTATGGAATTCGAAAAGTGCAATGCGCTTACACGTTGGCTTTACGTGTCACGTGTTCTGAAATGTAAAAGATAGGTGACTTACTTTGACAACTGTCTGTAAGATGAGACGGACGAAACGGAGTACGAGCTTTGTTATGGAGGTGAAAATGAGCCAAGAAGATGATGAATTGATTGACTGTTCCTGAAGTGCTAAAATTACGATGATTACAGCGCCCAAAATAGATTAATACCTAATATAATTACATTCATACAATTCATATATGCCTATGAATACTCTCCTACAGTTATGAATAAAAAGAGAATTTAATGAAAAACAAGTAAAAAAATACGCCGAAGTTTCTTTGGCGTAATCGAGTTTTCTGCACAGCCGCCACAGCGCATAATCAAGGCCACCGAAAATGGATCTTTCTTTCAGCGGTCTCGAGTATAATCTGTATGAGCTGCGACCATGAAGCTTTAACCACGGCCCGGTGTTGGCTATCCTATATCGTTGCCGAGCTTTTGATTATGGCTAACACCTTAAATAAAATAAAACTACACCAGAGGCTAGAGGGTGCAATTTGGTATGTTTGATGAATGGAGGATGGATGATCAACATACCAATTTGCAGCCCTCTAGCCTTAGTAGTTTTTAAGATCTGAGGGCGGACAGAAACAAGTGCAGACAGAATAAAGTGCTGACGGACAGACAGCCGGGCACAATAGTTTTCTTTTACAGAAAACTAAAATATGTAGAACAGAGTGAAGACAACCTTTCAGCAAACACATATTCAACTGAATGTTAGTATGGACGGTGGGAAGATTGCACTGGGTGACTCACGGAAGTGCATGTGAGTAAATGCCACAAATGATTGCAGTATGAAGGCTTGAATCACAATGGCAACTATGCAAAATGTCAAGCAAATAAATGACAAGGGGAAAAGCTTCCTGGGACTACCGAACGAATTGTGAAGACCATTTGTCCTTCAAAAAAAGAGTAGGCGTTGAACTTGAGTGAAAGAGAAGACGGAGTTCGTTCCGATGAATTATCTGAATGGATCATAAGTATGAAGCAGTATTCTAGTCGAGTCCATAATTCCCAAGGCCAAGGCCGTCCAAGTCCATACCATCCGAAGTCAAGACTGTGTCCAAGTCCACATCGTCAGAATCTGAGACCAAGTCCAGACTGCCCAAGCCGATTCCATCCTTATGATTCAATTTCTGAATTTGTGCCCCATTCAGTACTATAAGTTCAAAGTCCAAGTTTCGTATTTCTATCATGCTAAATCAATCAATCAAGTAAAGCGTCATTAATGCCAAGACATTTAACCGAAATAACGAAATCCTTACATGTAACTGTTAGAGAAATTAATATCGTCTGACTGCATTAGCATTCGTAGACAATAAATCGTAGCTCGGTAAATTCTTCAGTCATTCTCCTAAAACCAAAAGGCCACTCGTAATATCATGCAGTTTGTGAAGGTATCTGAAATAATACGCTGGATAAATAAACCATCGCTTCAGCTTGTATGATCATTTTACATCCACCGATAGGTTTTGATTATAAATGCTTAATTGCTCAGTGATTTCACCAGCTTATAGCCTACTGATGTGGTGCATACAATACAATACCAGATAAAACAAACGCTGAAGTATTCATATACCGTAAACCTTTATTAGTTATTAGGATAAATGTTATCTGCAATTCTTTATTTCTAGTACTACGAGTTATAGGCTTATTCCACACTAAGGAAAATAATGGTGATTTTAGGGGAATAACGAAAATTCATGGTGACTTTGTTCTTTATACAGCCAGCACGTTCCAAATGCACTAAAGATAAAATCATTTGATTAAATAAAAAGTATTAACACAGGAGCCTTCCGTGTTTAATGGACACTAGCAACATTCAGGCCCCGCAAAATAAACATACTCAAAATTTATATACAGTATATTATAAAGGTAGTACATTACTTCCACAGCATTCCAAGGACGAAAGAAAGGCCAAAGTCCTGGAAATCCAGACCTCGAGAACTCCAACACTAATGTGAAATGGCACAGACTGAAGATTAATGAAAAAATGAGAGATCGAGCTATACTACCAAGTGGACGAAAGATTGACAAATGTGATAACTGGAGTGGTCAGTTATTTGTTTATCTATTGTAATTATTTATTTAATTAACACTTTATCAATAAGGCATATATTTCGTTATTACAACTCTTCCCATTATTTTTCCCTTTAAGCTGGAATTCTACGACATCCTATTCATGCTGTTTTTATCAAGTACCTTAAATAAACACTAAAAATATTATTATTTCCGCCTCTTAAATCTTTTTAGGTAATCCTGAAAAAAAAACTTAGGAAAAAAATCAATGGGATGATTTGCCATCTACACCTATAAATATTTATGTAATAACATACAAGCTGAGAAGTTATACGACTTAAATACAAATTTCTTGACTCCGATTCCAACAACGTTGGCAGAATAAGACTTCAAATTGTAGTGTTTCCACCCAAAATAATGATTATGTACAATCTCATCAGAAGTAACCCCATGAGTGCTTATTATTGGATATAGTTAATATGTAAGAGCAGAATTTGTGTAACTAATTTACTCAACTCACAAATCTTCAAAATATCAAAAACTAATTGTACAGCACTGATTATGCACTTTCAACATTTTAAAATTTCTTTTAGTTTTATAAATTAACCCATATAATGTACACAAACACGGATCTTTAATAATAACCGATTTTTTCTTACATGTTTCTCTCCCAAGTGCCATTCAGAGCAGCAGCTTATCCTCAAAAATTAGAATCTATGACATAAACTAAGGACAACTCAGCCCGAAACTAATTTTCACATGGAGCAACCAGGTTCCTTCATATTAATCCGATACCCAACGCATCAGCTCAGAAGAAAATCGACCACCACCTAAAGAGGAAGATATATGAACATTGTAATGCTTCACACGTTCTAATAAAAGGAGTCTCTAAGTCCAACGCCAGCTGGGACACAATGCATAGCCTAGATGGCTTTATGATGGACCGCCGGGAGGTTGGCTATTTATTATGTCTGGATACAGACGTGGATCGTTTGTGTTTCCCGCTGTTGCTCTGAAACTAAATGAGATAAAATACGAACAGACTGATAACTCTTACAAAAGGTTAACCAAGAATTGCGAGTAAACCCAATTTGTAAAAAAAAAAAAAAAAAAAAAAATTCTTTGAAAAGAATATCAATTATTTCGCCGATGGAAGCCCAAACGTAAAGAAAGATCTATCAACATGAAAGGGGTTGAGTACCAATCGTCAACTGTAAAATCAATGGGTTACAACAGTCCAAGGTATTTCCCGTTTCAACAAATTTTGTTAAAAGTAATGGTGAGCAAAAGTAGCCTGTTACTCTTCAATCTAGATATATAATTTAGAATAATTTGTATCATACATACACACTAAAAGTATTAAAAACTACAAAAGGAAAAACAATCAGCTGTCCTAAACTTTTATTTGGCTGTAGTACGGTCGTCTCCATATATACATACATACATACACACATACACACACACAAACACACACACACACATATATATATAATATATATATACAGTATATATATAGGTTTGCATATATATATACATATATATATACATATATAAGTATATATATAAATTTATAATATATGAGAGAGAGAGAGAGAGAGAGAGAGAGAGAGAGAGAGAGAGAGAGAGAGAGAGAGAGAGAGAGAGAGAGAGAGAGAGATTCCAATTCTAACATAAAGCAGAGGGACTGACCTAAGAAATTTGTCAATCATTTTTCAGAAATATGAAATTTGCACTAAATTTTCACAATCCATTTTTCATTCATGGTTTTCAAGAGAGAGAGAGATTCCAATTCTAACATAAAGCAGAGGGACTGACCTAAGAAATTTGTCAATCATTTTTCAGAAATATGAAATTTGCACTAAATTTTCACAATCCATTTTTCATTCTTGGTTTTCAATATTTTTTGGCTGAAGTCTGCTATATAACAGGATGCAGTTCCACTGTGAATCTAGACTCGCCGTGGAGATGCTCAAGGATAGTCGAAAAACCTGTGGTCTTCAGAATGAATATGCAGGACTGTAGCGGCTTTGTTTATCCTTCCCGAAGACTGGAAAAGTACTGGAGATCTTAGAAGTATGGGCTATCGAAGACACATGGACGTTGGCACCTGAAGAAAATGAAGAAAAAACTGTGACAGGAAAATATAACCAAAATGAGGGCATTCTGCTTATATTTTTCTGTCATGGAAAGCCGAGGTGGATGTGAAGAAGCTGCTTCATCAAGGAGTGAGGGAGACCAGCCTTCGAAGGAAGCTGTCCGAGGTCTTCAGCCGCTCAAACCTGACATTTGCCCCTCTGTTGAAGAACATCGTTACCCCAGGGAGATTCTAGGAAGTTAGGACTAAAGTAGTTTGCAAGTTTGGAATTCAGAGGAGGATGAAACGCCTCCAAGTGTGAAATGCTTTGGGCGCGGATGGATTCTCTGGCAAGGAAGAGCAGTGTCGCCTTTGGGGGATCCAGAGACACTGGGACCACCTTACTTAACAGATGAAAACTCTGAGGAGACGTCGAAGCTCCTCACTGTGAGCTGCAGTGGACGTAAGATGGCTATAGGCTTTTAGAGCTCTCTCTGGATCCGTAGTATACTTAGAGAGGCACAGGCCTGAGAAATTTGTAAATCATTATTCAAAACTATGAAGTTTGTAGTAAACTTTTAAATTTTTAAAATTTCATTTTGTATTCTTGTTTTTCGATACTTTTTGGCTGTTCTCTGCTATATATTAGAAAACAATTCCGTTTTGAATCTAGACTAGCCTTGAAGAAGACCGTGGGAGATGGAAACACTTGTT
>NC_089752.1:11655500-11675500 GCF_040412425.1 Macrobrachium rosenbergii | reverse complement strand
ATCGCAACACACTCTGAGCTATTCTTTTACTAATACTAACCATTTTACCAAAGCTAATTATCTACACATTTCCCACTCTTTCAGTTCTTCCTATTCTATATATAAAAAACTAACAATTTACCTAATATAATCAACCTCTTGTTTCATTTCCGGTCAACATCCACTCTTCCTTTCCACAAGGAAGTGTCGGCTGAAAAATTCCCTCATATACACCGAGCCTGGCTTTCTTAGACACTCAAAATCTTGTCTCAATCTTTGCACTCCTGCTGCCTTCCCTGCTTCACTCATTCTTTGAATCTGCTTCCCTCATTCTACCCTCATCAATAGTTCCTCGTTGGACGAGTCGGTAGAGTTGTCGGCTAGCACTCGCTAGGCGTGAGTTCGAGTCTCCGGCCGGCTAATGAAGAATTAGAGGAATTTATTTCTGGTGA
The DNA here is from genome assembly GCF_040412425.1 of Macrobrachium rosenbergii. Taxonomy (NCBI): domain Eukaryota; kingdom Metazoa; phylum Arthropoda; class Malacostraca; order Decapoda; family Palaemonidae; genus Macrobrachium; species Macrobrachium rosenbergii. Next base: position 11,675,069 of record NC_089752.1, on the reverse strand, counting down.
TAGAAGTTCATTTCTCGCTATAATGTGGTTCGGATTCTACAGTAAGCTATAGGTCCCGTTGCTAGGTAACCAATTGGTTCTTAGCCACGTAAAATAAGTCTAATCCTTCGGGTCAGCCCTAGGAGAGCAGTTAATCCGCTCAGTGGTCTGGTAAAACTAAGGTATACTTAACTTTTCTACCCTCATCAGTTATTTTCAATCTCCAATATTGACATGAATCAACTGCTTCCATTCTTCCGCCATGCATATTGCCATTAATTATTCCATTTTCCTGGTTTCTATTTATCCCCATAACACTACCTCTTGTCCAAGTTTACTCTCGACTTTCCCCTTTAGCAAACACTTTCAAACCTCTTCATTAGTTTCTCCTTACTAACCCCAAGTGCTGCTGCATCATCCATTAACATCGGCCATTCCACACTATTCGTGACTCTTTTCTTATCCCACAATTTTCCACTGATAGCATGTCCTTTCTCTAACTTTTCGTTACTTCATCAGTAACGATATTCAACAGCCATGAAGACCTAACACACCCTCATCTCAAATCCACTCTTATACCATACCAGTCCCTCTCCTCTCTACATATTCTAACATGTGATTTACTATTATCAAAAAATGTTTAGTGGTTCATGGCAGCTCGTCTTTTACCCAATAAATCCACGACAGCTTGCACATCACTTCTCAATTCTTTATAAACTTCTAAAGCCTTCGCAAGCCAATTAAACCGTTTACTTTCAAACTTGTCGCATAACTGTTTCATAACTTTTGATCTATACACCCTCTTCCGTTATCAATACTTACATCATCTGTCTTATTTTCTAAATCTAAATTTACCTTACACCTTGCCAGGTATACTAAATAATGTTATGCCGCTATAATACTTACGCTCTACTCTGCCACTATGACCATTCCTTTAGAACGTTTCCTTCTTCCTGACATAACTTGCATCCTAGTCAGTCACTCAATCACACTTTCACCAGCATAAGGCTTCTGTTGTCTTCAACTTCTTAATTGCCCTCCTTACACCCTAAGTCAATTAAGTCTTAATTGCCTCCTTACACCCTAACAGTCACTTTCATAATACATTCTCAAACTTATATTTTTCCCTTTCAATTGTACATCATGCTGCTCTTCCTCTCCTCTATTTACTTATCCCGAAAACCTTCAAAATACTTCATCAACCATGGACTACATTCACTTCTGACAGCATCTCTCATGCTTCATCTTTGACTTGAGATCAATTCGCTCATCAATCTTTCTCTTTGCATCTTAGTTCGGGTAAAACAGCTTCTATCCGCCTTTATAGTCTTGGTCAAATTCACACGCCTATTTTCATTACTTGCATTTATCGATTACACTATCCGTCCTCTTGTATACCTGTACCTGATCTTTTCTTCTGAAATGTGATTTCTTCTTTAATAATCTTCTTTTCCTTCATTCAACCTTATATTTCCTCGTTCCTTACTTACTGCTTTTATATCCTCTCCCTATCCTCCCATAAGCACAGAAACACTTAACTGCATATTTTACCCTATCCTCGAAGTTTATACATTCATTCCAACTCCATTTATTAATTATCCTACTTGTCATCCATTTTCTCCTTATATAGCGTACTTACTTCATTTTTGTTCAATTCCAGTCATCAGTCATCTTGATAAACCTTACACCGACTGCTTTACCTTTTCCACTTCTTTATCTTGAACTGAAAATATCTTGACATTTACCTCTACTAAATAATGATCAGATATAGCCTTAGCCCTCCTTTTTCACCATTACACCCTTAAACTTAATACTGATTATACTCAGTGCTAGCATATAATGGAACAAACTCTCTTTCCCAGGTATCCTTCTTTGAAAATAATTTTCTTTCCGACAAACACCTATTTAAAAAAAATTTCTACAGATCTGCTCTCCTTTACTCTAGGAACTCTATACCTACCAATAAAGCCATCTCACACTCTTCCAAAAATCAGCTCTTCACGATCAATTGCTTCCAGTCCTGGCACAAACACTGTCACTCTTGCAGGTTTTCCCCCATGCACATACAATCACTTATTATCCTTCCCATATCTGGACACACAGATATGGGAAGTCCTAAAACATCAAGATTTAACACCTCAACCTAACGAATTACCATGTATCCCTCTTTATCCATACCACATGCATGCACATTCAAACCCCAGAGCCATAATTTCATCAGTAAAGAATACTGGATGCACATCCTATGACTCCGGGCCACCTGATTATCTCAGCACTACATTAAGTAGCCAGAAAGCTATTATTTTCCTTTCACAGCACATTACCGGAGTGAAGGCTTGGTTGTCATTGGCCTCAGAAGTGGATTATCTGCTATTAAGGGTGCATTCCTTCCTTCCCATGGGTTCACAACCCTTTAGTAGGCGCTTCTCTGTCCTGGAGTGTAAATATGTATTCTAAACCGCCTAACACTTTCTTGGACTGAAATACCTAGGCTGTACCACTGACTCCTACTGTGGAAGCAGTCCTCAGTAAATAATCTGACCGACACACCAGGTTGCTGTTGGCCCCTAAGAGAAAAAGGCAATTCCCCCCTAAAGTGGCTCAGAACCTAGACCATTGGGGATTCCTTAATCAGAAGTGTCCACGAAGTACTGATTAATAACTCTGTCGTACAATCATTATTAATTTACTGGCTTAACTGCACACACATACATAGACGCACACACACACAAACACATATATATACTGATATATAATCCATATGTAGAAACTTTCATAGAGAGAGAGAGAGAGAGAGAGAGAGAGAGAGAGAGAGAGACTTTTTATAACTGAGCAAAAGACGCATCAGAAAACCTTCAGATATTCAAGGAGTCTATGCATGTGGACGAGAACAAATTAAATGGGGGCAGATAATGACAGGAACGGTCACTGTTAAGCGGCGAGAAGGTCATGTGCGTAAAAGGGTAATGAGCATGGGCGTGGAGGGGAGATGAAGGGGAAGGCCAAAGTTCTCATGGAAGGATTAAATAGCGAATGACATACCGGAAAAAGGCTTAGGGAGGCAGGATGCACTGGGCAGGGGAAGGTGGAGAAGGCTGATAGAAAACAGCGATCCCATATAGAATTGGGTAAAGCTTAAGACAAAGAAGATAATGACAGCAACGGGGAAAATTAAGGTCTTTGGCATTAAGTTCCCTATATACCCTTAAGTAATGAGCGTTCATGCGCCCGCGTTCTGAAGTTGTGAGGGCGGAATGAACTAAAAATATCAATCAATGAATGCCTACGTACTCTGTGGCATTTACGCTTCCTTCCACAAAGACTTGGATACGACTGGAACAGGAACTCATATGTGAAGCGTTATTTACGTCTCCTATAACAAACAACAGGATGCTGTCATATTTTCAATACAAACTAGAGACAACACCGACAAGCACACTGAGCATAGTGATAAAGAAACTCATATCCCACTATCGACCCCCAACCAACTTCTCCTGAAGAGCAATGCATCTGATGAAATATTGAGGACGCCACAATTAAGGTCCTGGAAAAGTTGAAAACAACTCGAAAAGTTTCCGCAACAAGATGTGTTTGTGAAACGCCAATGCGCGCTATGGCGGCTATCTTGGGTGTAACGGTCATAGCCAAGGTCACAAAATCCCTAACATAGGTTTCATCTGAAAGAACTAAATTAGTGGCGTAACCTACGCATTCCTAAAGGATGTATTAATGGTTTATAGCTCAAAAGTTACGGCCAAGGTTAAAGTTACGTACTAGATCTGTGGAATTTGGAGCTATATTTTCACCCACAGGCAAGGTTCTTACGTAATAAATAAGATAGTACCAAGGTAAGTAAACAATGGCGAACAGTTAGGAGTAACGGATGGACGATCTCCCTTCAAGTAAATCAGTTTTATATGCATAGCCTGCCTTTGTACAAATTTTGACTGAAATATTATGAATTATATAAAGATTGTGATAATAAGATAGGCTTGACGGACAATCGGACGGACGGTAAAATGGAAGTTAAAACTACGTCTTTGTCATAAAAAATGAGAGCAGTTAATGCCGAAAAATCGCAAAAATACGTTCACTAGTTTTAGTGTAATCCTGACAAACCAAACAGGCGTAAATACACACAGACAGAGAAACAAAACCAAAAACAGAAAGTCCTTGGCCGAATTAACAGAAGCAGGGGAAATATGCGTTTTACGAATCGAGATGTCATGATTTCCATCGGCAGCGGAGACCATCGACAAATATGTCAGCCTTAAAGGACGTGACTGAAATCAACGCGGATTTTCCCTTCTGGAAGGTGTGTGTGTGTGTGTGTGTGTGTGTGTGTGTGTGTGTGTGTGTGTGTGTGTGTGTGTGTGCGTGTGCGTGTGAGCTGCGTGCGTGAATATGCATAAGCGAGCGAGCAATGAGATTAGGTTTATCACGAAAAGATCAGAAAGGAACTGATGCCAAGGAGAAATTAATCACGCTAAAGGTCCCGTTTAATGCATTGCTAATGAATCCCACATCTAATCACTCTAAGTATTTCTCCTTGAAAAATAATGTAACGCGGAGCACTGGTCATATCTAGCCAAAACCCATAGGGGACCTGAAAATTGCGAAAGAAAAAATTTCTTGAAAATTTGAAGTCGTTCCAATTGAATTATACCTGAATTAATATCATTTCACTGTCCTTAAGAACTTGGAGATACAGGCGTTTTTTTAGTTATTTATAACAGAAAACTATTGAGATAGCTCTGTCTGTCCGTCCGCACTTTTTCTGTCCGCCCTCAGATCTTAAAAACTACTGAGGCTAGAGGGCTGCAAATTGGTATGTTGATCATCTACCCTCCAATTATCAAACATACCAAATTGCAACCATCTAGCCTCAGTAGCTTTTATTTTAGTTTAGTAAGGTTAGCCACGTCTCGTGCTTCTGGCAGCGCTTTCCGGAGGCGTTCGACATACCTTCACTCGACTGCATCCGGGGAGCAACTGACCGCTTGCCGGTCGTTTTATACAGCATTCTACACTCTCCAGAAAACTCGATTGCGCCGCAGAAACTTCAGCGCATTTTTTACTTGTTTAAATTGCTGACAACTCCGTTGGTCAAGATATCACTCGTCATAAAAACGTTTGAAACAACGGAAGCAAATGAAAATACTTTGTAAGTTCACATTCCTGATGCGATGTACGCAGCATCGACTATAATAGAACTCACTGAACCCGTCATTCTCTACTTCCGCTTCTGTCGGTTGTTTTGTTTCTGTCCTGCCATTTGGGAAACAATCTACTAGAAAGAAGAAATCAGTTACAATACTTATAATTGTATGAAACATTCAAGTTATGAAGTGAACCGCTATTCTTTTAAGGATACCAACTCCAGTCGTTTTTTCCTGCTCACTTATATATTTGAAAGTTCTTCACGTGAGTGTTAAACAGAAATTATTATATTTATATATATATATATATATATATATATATATATATATATATATATATATATATATATATATATATATATATATATATATATTACACACACATATATATATATATGTATTATACATATATAATACATATATATATATATATACAATATATATGTATAATATGCTAAAATAAAATCACTAATCAATAGCTCAGTATTCTCTTCTTATTTCTTTAAGCCCATTTAAACGAAATTTCGCTTTAGTCGAGATTATGTAAAATGACACTATAATACCAAATACTTTTAGACTTCTGAGTAGACACTTCCACCTTCCTCATAGTCAGTGACACTTTAAGTGGGTTTTTCGTTTCACACCAATCTGTGCTTGGTAATATTTTCAAGAATTCATATGGAGAGAGAAGTAAAATTATGGATGAAGTATATGAGGTGTAAAGAAATACTTACAAACTTAATACAATAACAAGTTCTACAATACGTCATAGAATGCCCCAGTATTTAATCAAACTTGATCCATGCACAGTACCCGCCGCCCCGCCTGCCTCTCTCTCTCTCTCTCTCTCTCTCTCTCTCTCTCTCTCTCTCTCTCTCTCTCTCTCTCTCTCTCTCTCTTAGCAAACGTAAATACCTTATCAGACGAAAATCCCCTACAGATATCATAAAATACCAAATCGATATAGCTCCCGGAAACACTAGAAAAGATTCCGCTCTCTGGCCTCCTAATTCCCACTCTTTTAATTAACTTTCGACAACAACGATAAAGCAAACAAAGGTCTAAACCTGTTACCTAACAAAGAAGCCAGATTTTCTACGATAATGTTTGCTTGGTATTTTCCAATATCTAGTATCGTATAAAAAACAAGTCGTTCTTTACAGCTACAGCAATACTGGGGTCACATTAACACTAACGTTTACAAATAAATACCTAATGGTATGTCCAAAATGTAAAAAATGTAAAATTTAGGAATCTGTTCCTCTTGACCCCAAGCGTAATATCCACAAACACAACGTCTAAAGAATGAGGTGCCAGCCTGAGGCATTAACAGAACATGTTCTGTGGTTGTTTAGTAAAACGGGGTTTTCGCTCTTGCACCGACGTCCTTGCTTGCTTGCTGTTTAGTGCACTTCTTGATATCTGTTAGCGGACTGGTTCAAGATAAATGACTGAATGAAGCTGTCAATTCTGCACACTCGAGATGTCTGCATGGGCTATATCTATAACAAGGGGATGAATGGATGTGATGCTACTTTTATCACTATCATCACTACTCGGTAGTGCCATAGAAGGATGAGTCATCATAGCCTTGTATAGCTGTAGGGGGAAGCCGATCTTGTATTTTTAGTGCCTTTCTGATGGAGCCAAAACGATCAAAATCTACAACCTTACGTCTTCCTATTCTTTTCAAGATTCCAAAGGCACAGTTTACGAGTATACTGAAACCAAGTTTATATAGGAACAGCACTTTATTCTCTGGATTTGTTTCACTAACGAACTGCGTTTAATTATTTTGCAACTCATTAATTTTGCTTTGTAGGTACCATTCCCTTATCACTGTTTATCATGATTCACCTTACCAGCACTCCTGCAATTTATCCCACCTCACTTCTTACACAATATATGAATGTTACAAAAGGAAGGAATTAAAAGAATTTCAGATATACTTTGCAATGGAAAGGCGAGTACATTCATAAGGTCATCTGATTCTTTGCATAAAAGTTCATAACGACTGCAGTAAATCTGTTAGGTGCGACCATTTAGGCCTCCTTTTCTCCATATATTTAGTATGTTCAGCTCAGTAATTCTAACACAACATCGAGGATACAATTTTGTGAACAGCCTAAGGACTCCCTGCTCCAACATGGGAACTGTCCCAGTAAAGATTGGTGGCCCAGCACAGGGAAACAGGACATAATACTTCGGCTGTTCTCATGAACCATACTGTGGGTACAGATAGACTACTCTTGTAAGTTAGCCTTCTTTTTATCACTTTTAGTTTCTGGTGTTCAAGCCACGATCCATTCCCTTCAACGATTAGTAAGGTACACTTGATGTTGTTCGACTCTATTTGAACATTCCCGTGCTAACAGAATGTTGAAATAATCTTTTCGCTTAAAGTTGAGAAAAAAAAAAGAGAAATAATGATTCCGAAAAGTATTATGCAAAACGATGAACTGCCAGTAGGAGAGATTTTACTAACATTCTCTGTTTAATTTCATAGTGGTAAACAGAGGCGAAAACATCTGGTAATGAAAACTATAGGCTAGAGAACGAAGTTCTGAAACTCTAATTAAGTAAGAGACACAAAATTTGACAGTCTGCTGAAAACTGACATGTGACTTGTCACAATTTTGTCAATTTCGTTGAAACTGGATACTGATGGGGTTAGGTATGACTGTTTGTCCTATTAGTCACCAGTTTCATTCCATCAGTCGAAAATTGATGGGCAGCAATTTTTTCCGGTGCAAGAACCAAAGTGCTCAGTACTACTTACATGAGATGTAGAAGACGGTAGCGTACCGGGGTCTAAGCGATGTCAGGCAGGGCAGCCGATCGAGGTTACGGTCTACCCCAAAAGCCAAATCAAAGTCCTTCAAAAGAAGGCATCGTGCTTACCCCATACAAAAAATGGGGAAAAAAAGCACGTTAAAAGAAAGAAGACGGTAGCGTAAGCATATTATGTTCTGCAAATCAATTAATCACTTTCTCAATTATGAAAAACTGTAATGAATATGAGATATAGCACCAAAGATAGGAGAAAATAACTGAGTAATCTGACATGGACAACCATAAAATTACAGTAATTATACAAGTTTTTTGCAAAAACAAAAACAAAACAAAAAATGGCTGGAAATTCAGAAGCATCACAAAATGCCTTTAATATTTTTAGCCTTGACTTAAGCAAGAATATATTTCCGTGCCTTGCATCTCTTGCGTATAGGCAAATATGGAGAGAGAGAGAGAGAGAGAGAGAGAGAGAGCTTTGCCAGTGTCGGCGTCAAAGAGATCACGCTGAGAATAAAGCAGAAATATTCAAAACATGTCAGTCGCTACTCCGCCATGGCCGTAGAGTGACGAGAAAAGCAAATAGGAGCAGATCTGAAGAAGCTGCCAACTTGAGCGGAAAGGGGACAAGACAAGTGGCATAACGGTTATCACTACTAGGAAACGGCGTCTTGGAACTACGTCGGGCATAAAAGAAAATGAGGTTCTGGGTGATACAGGAAAGGGAGAAAAATTCCCTAAAAGAAAAAAAAAACATTCAATGGATGGAAATTATTTCTCTCTGCAATATAGTGTATTCACCGCATACACACGGGATTAAAGCGAAAAGTTAAAAGAAAAAAAGAGAAAAATTCAATTTTACAATATTGTCTTTTCATGTACATATTAAAGGTTGACTTGAATTCTAACGAAAAATTATTTAAACTGTTATACTAAAGAACCAATCTTGTTTGACTGGACGAGTAATCACCTTTTTTTACAAGGTGTTTTTACTCGAGCCTTCAACAGGTACAAAACAAGAAAACAATCAGATAGAGAGTACGCCCAAAGAAATAGAAAGATATATGCGTATATATGTATTTATATACATAAACACAATATATATATATATATATATATATATAAATATATATATATATAATATATATATATATATATATATATATATATATATATATATCATATAAATATATATATACATAAATAACTAGGCAATTTTTGTTGCACAAGTAACTTTCGTGCAGCACAGAGCGAAATATGAAGTCTCCATCTCTTACAATTCAGAAGACACTGACAAAGTTAAAGTTATGTACAGAGAGACAGACAGACAGACAGGCGATCTCCCTTAATGCACACCTATGCAATTTTGTTGACCTTTGTAACAAAGATTAAGGATTTGTAGGATTTGTGGCGAAAATGTAGGAGTGGCAGATGCACTGAATGACAGACAGACTGACGATCTCTAATCACGATGGTCCACCATTGTACCAAATTTTACGGAAATTCCTTAGCTGTGTAGTCGGAGTTACGATGGCTTGTAAATGTGAAAAGTACATTTACAGGTACCCTTACTGACAGGTACACTTACAGGTACCCTTACTGACAGGTACACTTACAGAAGGACAGACCGACAAACGAAAGGGAAAACTGCACTGGTGGAATATATGTGCCAAATTGGAAGTCTCTGTCTCTTATTGTTCAAAAGCTATGGGCATTGTTAAAGTTCTGTTCAGACAAATTGACAAACAGATGGATGATCATCCTTAGTATATATCTATTAGTAATGGTCTACCTTTGTACCAAGCTTGGCCGTAATCCTCTCAACCGCGTAGGAGTTCTGGTGAAAAAGTAAATGTGACATACACACTGACGGATAGACAAACCTACAAAAAACCTCCATGATTATAAACAAACAGCCAACTTTTGTACCAAGCTTGATTGAAATCCCTTCAGCCATGTGGGTGTTCCAACGACAAGCTTTACAAACATACGACCGACAGACAGGCATAGAGACGGAATGACAAATGAAGGGAAAACTATAGTTCCTCCGCCTTGGTCAGTGGGGAAATAATAAGCACACAACTTAGCGAAGTGGTAAGTACAGAAAAGAACGAGATGAAATAAGCAGAAACAATGAATGATTACTGATTATCTAAAGCAAAAGTTGTTTCAGTTGTTTCAAATGCCTTGTGTGTGCGTATGTGTGTGTGTGTGTACGTGAGAAAGAGAGATAGAGAGTAGATACTAATGTTGGCCTTAAATTATTACACTTATCTTCATTTCAAATGACAGAAAATGTCTGCCGTTCTCTAGCCGCCATTAAAGTAAAGGGCTTAAATGGAAGCGTCTACAAACTGGGATGCAAAGGCTAAGGTAATTTTGTTTAAAACGTTTCGGTTCTTAAATCAATGATATTCAGTCATTGCCAGTTTCATGCATGCATTTTTCTTCTAATTTTACCTGAAACAGAAAAACTAAAAGAAGAAAAAACCATCCGAGGTTTTAGGTCTTCATGCCAGGCGACCGGCAAGAGATTAAATCTAGAAAGGAAAGCAGCCCGGGGAAATTGGAAGCCTCACGCAGGGGAAGAGCCCAGAGATTAGCTCTCAAAAGGAAGACCTCCACAACTTTTTAGGCTAAAGTTATTTATATATACGTGCTGTACGGTCGTAGAATCAAATCTTTTGAATGTTCACAATGTCTGGATATTTTTTTTTTTTATTTCATTTCGTTTATACTCCTTATTTTTTCTCATCTTTTTGAGAAGAGTTTTTTGAAGACAGACATTTTTTCATAAAATAAGAGTTGGACTTAATTTTTCACTCCTTGTTTGGGAGCTGGGGGTGGGGGTTGGCGGCGTCGGTGTGGCAGATATTAGAAATGTTTGATACATCTTAAGTTTTTTAATAAAATCAGATCTAAATTTGGAAATTAACAAAGTCCTATAAATTTTGTGCGATCAGGATCAACGATTTTCACTATCTTCGTGTGAATAACTCGTTGCCAGCGCTCCCAATGCCTCGGATCCCTAGAAGGAAATCTTTGTGGCTAAGACCAATAATAATCTCAGTACTGTGAAGTTGTGAACTAGCACTATCGTATGTCAACAACGGCTGGCTTGAAGCCATATATACTTTTTTAGTTTTTCTGAAAAGACAACAATTGTGCCGGCTTTGACTGTCCTTCCGCACTTTATTCTGTCCGCCCTCAGATCTTAAAAACTACTGAGGCTAGAGGGCTGCAAATTGGTATGTTGATCATCCACCCTCCAATCATCAAACATGCTAAACTGCAGACCTCTAGCCTCAGTAGTTCTTATTTTATTTACGGTTAAAGTTAGCCATAATGGTGCGTCTGGCAACGATATAGGCCATGCCACCACCGGCCCGTGGTTAAAGCTTCATGGGCCGCGGCTCATACAGCATTATACCGAGACCACCGAAAGATAGATCTGTTTTCGGTGGCCTTGATTGTACGACGTACAGAAAACTCGATTGCGCCGAAGAAACTTCGGCGCATTCCTTACATATTTGTTTTCAACCTGTTTTGCAACTGTGTGATCAACTCACTGGTTTTTTGGCTGCTCATATGTTTTTGCTACGTTCTTTCATTGTCTCCTTTTTCTTTCACATTAACTATATTTCCTTTTACTTTCTCAGTGGTAAAAGCGTTCTTTAGCACCTAAAGGCTAATGCCACAAAGCTTAATCACTTCCAAATACTTATGCAGCAAAATGCAAGGAATATGCACAACAAAATTCAGTACCAATGATATTAAGTGTATTTTAACTAGTGCAGTAGTTCGCCTTTAAAGACAAAGAATAAGCATTTTTATAATATACAGAAATGGTATATTATTTAACAGGAAAGTAAAAAGCGAGACTAAAACGAGCAAAATATAGTCATCAACCTAACTGTGGCGGTAAAGACGATCGTATCCCCGACTAATAAAGGTAACATACGACCAAAGCTGAACAAACCTAAACAAAAACTGAACAAATCTGAACACTGTCTCAAAATTTTACCTTTGTACCAGGTACAGTATTTTGAACATAAATGACAGAGAAAAATTCCACAGCAGACCTGTCCCATACTTTCGGATTGCATGATACTTAAAAAAATAAATTATAAAAACACAACTGAATTGTTCACGGGCGACATATTTCAGTAGCAAAATCTGAAGAGAAGAAATTATGTGGCAACAAAACTGAAAGGGGTTAAGAATTTAGTCATGGAAGATTTAAGATGGTTCTCTCTCTCTCTCTCTCTCTCTCTCTCTCTCTCTCTCTCTCTCTGTAAATACAGCGATGTATGTAATAAGCGTGAGAAGTTACACGTTTGTGCATATATACATAATATATATATATATATATATATATATATATATATATATATATATATATATATATATATATATATATATATATATATATCAGGCATAAATACAGAAATCTGTATAGCAATGCGCAATAATACTAATTATACATGCATAAGAGGCCACATAATCATTCACAAAATTCCAAGTACGAGGAGAATGAAAAATAAATCATAGCAAAGAACAATTACAGAAAGAATGGTCCACTTCCTCGGAAAATAAACGCCCCCTCTCATTCTTTACACACACACATACATATATATATATATATATATATATATATATATATATATATATATATATATAATATACAGACAGAGAGAGAGAGAGAGAGAGAGAACGCACATACACCTTCATAACTTAGATGACACCGTCCTTTTGTTCTTTCTACTCGGCTTTCTGTGCCCAACCTCCCTCCCCAATCCAGCCAACCGGCCCCCTCACGCCCCCGTCCAACGGCCACTCCACAATCCCCACCACCACCACCAATCTGCTAAGCCCCGTCGGATCCGCCACTCCATTTCTCCTGAGGGCGAGCACTATACGCAAATTAATTGTGGCCGCATTGAGATTCACCATTCGCATCTCCCGATGCTGTTTCCGTGATTTTCATCTTCCTTCTCTCCTTCTGCAGTGAAAAACAATACACGCCTCTTATTCGCAAAGTACTAACAAGAAATGAGCTGCATGCCACACGCACACATTATTATAATGCTAAACCTTCTGTTTACCAAGAGAAAAATGAATGGCATTTCTTGTAGTCTCAATGGAGCACATATTCTTCTTAAAATTATTTCTTCAATATCTCTCGAGAATGTTACCTGACTTTGGTGACAAAGTGAGTAAGGCAAAGCCATCTTAAATGCTGTGTGTGTGTATATATACAGTATATATATATAAATATAAATTATATATATATATATATATATATATATATATATATAAATATATATATATATATATATATATATACTGTATATATATATAATATATATATATAAATGTATGTATGTATATACATGTATACTGTGTATATATATGCATATATGTATACAATTTTGTTCTGATGTAAATTGATTAATAAATAGTATCCATGTTTGGGGGTCAATTGTTTTTAATAACTTGTTGTTGCAATGAATTTTTCCCTCTCCTTCCTTTTAAACCCAGAAACATTACACATTTGTGTATTCTTGTATTATATGATATATATATAATATATATATATATATATATATATATATATATACATACATACCACATAACTACACAAATGTGTAATGTTTCTTGGCTTCTAAAAGAAGAGAGAAGGAAAAATTTCTCATTGCAACAACAATTTATTACAAGAATTGACCCCAGCATGGATACTATTTCTTAATCAATTTACAACAGCAAAACAAAATTCCTTATGGGCTTACACGGTATGCTGTGGAGAGAGAGAGAGAGAGAGAGAGAGAGAGAGAGAGCGTATCCTCCTCCATAAGTTTGATGACACCATCCTTTTGTTCTTTCCATTCGGCTTCCTGTATTCGTTCCCCCAACCTGCCACTAACCTTCTAGGTTCTATCAGCTCTGCTGTGTTATCTGCCCCATATGTGTCTACAGTTGTGCACGCATTACAGAGGCACCATCAGCTTAATCCAACACCGATTGTTCGGCTGCAGTTTTCTCGAATAATCTAAAGTACGCCGATCTAATTCATTAAATGCACTTGACAAGTTAATGGAATTTGATTATTTTGTATCACACTTGAAGCAACGAGCCAATCTTGTTTTTCCAATAAAACGGTAAGTAATTATAATTACAATAAGTGAAATGATTCACAAAATTATATATTAAGAAATGACCGTCGAGAATTGTAACATCAAATATTTCAAAGAAATAAGCCCTTATTTAAAGACGCAGTATGTGCTAATCAAGTATATTACTGTGGATCCTTCTGTACATATACACACATATAATGTATATATATATATATATATATAGAGAGAGAGAGAGAGAGAGAGAGAGAGAGAGAGAGAGAGATACTAACACATGTCACTTATATCTGGCCACTTCTGTTCAAAATTTGAGAGGTTCAGTGTACATTTTGACCTGTTACCAACAGCTTGGCTCAAACTTTATCGAACAACCCCCATTCTATTAGGAAAATTCTGTTAGAAGAATTTCTCCCTGAGACCGAGATTATTATGTCCACTACACTTAACAACTAAATGTTTGATACGACACATAAATATCTTAATTATCTTTTATTTTAGCGAGGCCTCAGAATAAATATTCACGTTATCACAAACAAAATTGTTGTGTTACCAGTCACATATAAGATACCGCAATGTTTCTGATATGTTGTTGTCAATACATTGATAAAAGAGAATATCTATAACTCTTAAGATGTTCCATCACACCCATTAGCAGCCAACCAAAAGCGCTTGCACGCAAGCGCTAATACGGTAAAAGAGGCTTGAGTGCGCCGTGCACGCAATGCTCTTTGGCTTAAATTCCACGCAATACTGTTTGCCAATTAAATTCACAACTGTCTGGAACGAAGACGAATTGATAACAAAACACCAGACAGCTCCTTCCACCAGAGCCACCTTCCAACGGTTCCCAGGGAGAGAGAAGGTAAAGGCGATGATATATTTCTTTACAACTCTCAAGTTTTCATTCCAACCAACATCACATCCTTTACTGCTGTCTTCCATTATCGCCAAAGATAACACTTTACATCTCAGTCATTTTGGACCAAGGTAAATATATCTTCTACAATACCCGATGAAATGTTTTCCGTGCTTGGATCTTGGACAGAGAGAGAGAGAGAGAGAGAGAGAGAGAGAGAGAGAGAGAGAGAGAGAGAGAGAGAGAGAGAGAGAGAGATTCATTTAAAAACTTCACGTTTTCAAATTAAGATATACTGCATAATAAACTTCAGACTGAAGATGCAGGAAAACTGAGTGCACGCAAGATGGGCAATCTAAAAAAATCCGAAGAAGTTTTACTCTACGGCGCCCCCAAGCTTGGATTTCCAGTTCTTTTAAAAATAAAAGAAAGTAATGTTGCTTTTTTTATATAAAAAAAATGAAATGGTCAATTATGAACACAAGTGAGTAAACCTCACGACTAGATCTATTCAGTCCAGTAAGAATCTTTCAGTAACTGGCAAAAGAAAATGAATGACAAGTTCATTTAAGGTATCTTCAGGCGAAGTCATCAAAAGCCAAACAAACAAGTTAGTGCGCGCGCGCACACGGAAAGAATTGAAGGGGCTTGAGAGCGCCTAGCACGCAATGCTCTTTGCCGTCGACTTAATACCATCACATTTTGCCTGTGAAATGAACAGCTGTCTGATGCCGAGGCTACTTCATAACAAAACGCCAGGCGGCTCCTTCCTCCCTAGCCTCTTTCCAGCGGTTCCCAGCAGGGCGAGAGAACGTAAAGGCGATGATACTTCAATTAAACCCTGCTTGGGTTTTCAATCCCGCCAACATCGCATCCCTTACTGCGGTCTTCCATTATCGTCAATGACAACGCTTTACATCTCGATAATTCTGGAGGAAAATACATATTGCTATTAAAATAGCTGCCGAAATATTTTGTTTACATTAGAGATACAAATTATAAAGAGAGAGAGAGAGAGAGAGAGAGAGAGAGACAACTAAAAGCAAATTTCTGCAGATGTTATCGATGACATACAAGACATCCCGGGCGGAAACAATGTTTTTCGGTAACACACTTGTATCGTAGGATGATGAAGTGGAACTACGCAGGATGGCTTGTCAGTTGTTCCATAATATGAGGTTTTCAAATGGGGATTTCTCATTTTCTCTTGAAAGAGAAGCTGGTATGGACATTTGTGGACGACAATGACAATCTCTTGATATATTATTTTATATCAGCTATGGATAAATCCACTCCATTTATTATTGATTTCTCAACTGGAGATTAGTCTTTGACCATTGACGTATGATTATTGGACTTAAACTATAATGAAGATACAACAAAAAACTGCACACAGATAGGGACCATAAACGTCAGCACTGTCATTTCGAAAAAGTTAACGTTGGATTCCAAAGAGCTTCACAAAATTGTTTTTCTGAAGCGGACCTTGAATCTATGTTATATATAGCAATGTTAATATATTTAAAATTTTACATTTTGTGTTAAGGAGTCCCTACAATATATCTTTGTAGTGTTTTAAAATACATCAAAATATGTTAAAACAGGATATTTCGAAGATCTGATCTACTGAGCGTATTTTTGAAGTGTACTTTAAATACCATTACAAATTTATATTATTGCGGCTCCCTGTCATAAGCGTCACGTTATGGTGATTATATGTATAGTTCGGGGAACACAGTATAGTCAGATCATAGAGATCGCGTCCCTTCAGTGTGTAGATAATACTATGCTATTCTATCTGAGATCATTTCACGCTTTATTACATTCATCCCGAACTCGAAGCTAAGCTTTTGACGTTATTGCAGCACAGAAATTGGTCGTTCAATTATCGCACGTTGTAACATTCTCCCGTTTTGGTGAAGATATCAAAAAGTAAAAAATTCAAAGACTACTTACGCTGAAGTTACGATGCACGTAATCTGGATCTGTAGTACTTTAATTCTAATTAGAATCAAATCGAAGAAAGCAAACGTTTTAAAATAGTAAATAGTGGCTTGCGAATTTAGATTCGGGAAGTTTAAGGTCATCGTAAAAAAAAAAAAGAATTTAATCTAGCGGGGGAAATGTACGGTAATTAGAACAGGGAATCCTTTCCATTAGAGAAGGCAGGTTATCGGGTTCAATTTCTTACACCGATCCCTGTGGTAACAGTAAGACATCGACTTTAATGTTAACGAAAAGTAATCCAAAATAATTCAACAACAAACATTACGAGTAGTCTGATTAGCTCATGACTTTCAGAATGATAATGATAATCTATGAGTTTTATCAAACCCCATTTATAAACGGCTCAAGAGAAAAAGAGCTTTTGCTATTAACAGATTGTCAGCATCCAGAGTAAGGGATAGATAGAATCAGCTGTGATAGTATCATATGTCCCTGGGCCGGGGTGAGAACCCAGTGAAAAAGTTTCACGTGCAATCTGGAATGAAGTCTGAGTTAAGATGGTGAAATAAGTGATAAATTCAGCGTCAGTATCTTTCCTTGGTTTTGCGTGACAGCTGTAATGTTATCACAGTGAATACCTGAAATATATCTGCATCGTTACTTTTTTTTCCCCCGGTTGCAAACGCCGTACCAGGGTTCTTAGTGCTGAACGAAAAGACAAAGTCAAAGCTAAGATTTTGAGAATTATGACTGCAATTGTTAAGAAGTTTCTTTTTATCTTTTACATATTAGATTTTATCACTGAGGACACCTACTACCTGATCGTACCATTAAATATCTGAGGTGCGAGTCAAAGGCCAGGGTATATTTCAGTGTGCAATTATTTCCATTAACAACAGCAATTTTTAATAAGATCACTCTGTTTCCATCATTTGTGAGTCTTAATATAATTTCACTCCATCCTATGAAGAACGGGTCGTAGCCATTGTAATACAAAATGTACAGGTTTAGGGACCTTCCCATTTATTACATCAAATGAAATCTGTGCAGATTTTTTAAATAATAATTTAAAAAACTTTTACTATACCCATGGTTTAGGCATCTACTGTACATCCTTTCTGGAGTCGGGGTAGCATCTAAAATTAATGACATGGTTACCGTTAAAGTACTTATTTTCAAGTGTTAAAGCTAAAGCATAATGAAATATAAGATGTAATTACTTATTAAAAGCTTCTACTTACGAAGGCAAATATAACGACCATTCGAATAAAACGTTAGAAAGTGGTTAGCACAGAAATCTTTGAAAGTGGATCCCACAATAGGGGATACTGAATTCACCCCCGCCCCCTCTCTTCTCTTCTCTCTCTCTCTCTCTCTCTCTCTCTCTCATTGTACAGTATAAACTGCGCAGCTTTTAACAGCTTTTAGATGAAATTATATTATATCATATTTAGTCAATTTATCATCATTAATAACTAAGTTTCGTCGGGAGACAACCAAGTAAATAAAGTTTTGCTTTATGATTATATTTAAACAGAGTCTAGCTCTTATATACTTTGCGAAGATCCATATCTCTCTCTGCATCACTTGGCCCAAGAAACGAACCTACGCGCAGGGTTGTTAGGGCATGATGCTATATTGCGATGCTTCTTTTCATATTTTTGTTTCATAGTAGTCAACACCAAAGTCTACACCCTCTACATCCGACACGATGTGAACCTAGAGACAGGGTTCTCAGTGCATAATGAAATCTTATGTCCAGCATTATGATGAAATTTCATTGTCTTATTTTTTTTTAATGGAAATGTTTAGATCAACGAGGTCAAAATGCGCATTAAACAAAATCGTCTGCATACTAACTCCATCAACTAGGGACTGTATTCGCTTTAGATAACTTCTCTCTATTTGCATCTTTTGCTCTGAATTCATTTTCTCATTAATCTTTCTCATTGCATGTACCTCGCTACAGAACAATTTATTACGTTCCCTAAAGTACTTGCTCACATTCACCTATTCATTTGTTACTTGCATTCTATTTCATTCTCACTTTCCATCTGGACTACCATATTCATCATTCTGCACAGTTGCAAATGATCACTTGTAATGCAATTACACCTCCAATGAATTCTTTCTCTCCTGCACTAAATCCCTCGTTTCCTCACGCCGCTGCATTTTTTTAGCTTTCTGAAAAGAAAACTATTGTGCCGGCTTTGTCTGTCCGTCCGCACTTTTTCTGTCCGCCCTCATACCTTAAAAACTACTGAGGCTAGAGGGCTGCACATTGGTATGTTGATCGTCCACCCACTCATCATCAAACATTCCAAATTGCAGCCCTCTAGCCTCAGTAGTTTTTATTTTATTTAAGGCTATAGTTAGCCATGATCGTGCTTCTGGCAACGCAACAACATAGACCACCAGGGCCGGCTGAGAGTTTTATAGGCCGCGGCTCATACAGCATTATACCGAGACCAACAAAAGATGGATCTATTTTCGATGGCCTCGATTATAAGCTGTACAGAAAACTGGATTGCGCCGAAGAAACTTCAGCGCATTTTTTACTTGTTTATTCTTTCTTTTACTCACCTATAACAAATACTTCCTTCGAGACCCTACGGTCATCCACATTCTGTTTATAAGCTCCTCACATCTCATCATACTCATTTCCTTTAAAAAACATTTATAGCCTCATTTTCACCCCCTTCCTCGC
>NC_089752.1:11645500-11650500 GCF_040412425.1 Macrobrachium rosenbergii | reverse complement strand
CGTTTCCTGCTGAGTGAAAGGTTATCGAAATATGTGGATGATTCCGAAGTTTTGGGAAGAAGAAAGTGGGATAATGCAAGAAACTGGTCACTAATTGATAAGGAAGAGGTGTCGGAATAGAAGTACATTTCAGGAAGAACGAGAATGCCTGTAAACTGAATGCAAGCAGCCTAGTGTATGGGTGTGGCTCTGATGAGCCTACTAAAAGCTCTTAACCTGTTTAACACCCGGTCTTCCAGAACAAGCTTGCTCATCTCTTAGTCTATCATCTTTATCTTTCTGCAGCCTACTGAAAATAAGCATAATGAATATTTTCATTACAATTAACGTACAGAGGTGCAATGCCTCTATAGTTACCACATTCAGTAAGGTCAAATTTCTTTGGTACCTTGGCTACGACTTCCAGTTTCCCAATCAAGAGGCTTCGTTTCTTCATTCCATATTCTCCTAAAAAATTTAGTTAGTGTTTGAGGTGTCATTTCACTCTCAGTCAAAATCATTTCTACATCAATTTCATCATAACATGATATTTTATATCTCTTAAGTTATTGCTCCCTACTTCAAAAACTGTGAATTCATTCATAAGCAATAAGCGCCGAGCACTAAGCGCTAAGGCCCTAAGGCGCCTCCGTCAGCTTCTGGTATGTCGGTCAAATTGTCCCCCTTATCGCTCTTACTCGTGGCCTCGAAAATGTGTTCCTCCTATCATTGTCTTTCTTTTTCTGATACTATTACTGATTCATCCCTACTTCTGAAAGATACTTTGCTCTTTTTCTCTTCGCCTAATTAATAATTTTGTGGGCTACCCTAACACCAGTGCCACTCCCTGAATACATCGCCGTGTCAACATCATCAGCGTGTTTGTCTTGGTCTGTTTAATTTTACTATCTAGCCTTTTGTGCTAAGCGCATTCTACTTTGCACTCTTCATCTCCCTGAGTTTATCTGCATGTGCCTTTTGCTTTTGTCTACTCTTTATTGTTTCCAAAGTCTTTCCCCATTCCTTTGCACCGTCATTCACCGTGCCTGTATATAACTCTCGCATTCATTTTCTTTCTACCTCTTGTATTTTTCCAGTTTTATTAGGAATGTTAAACTCTAGTCCCATATGTTCAACTTATCCTTAATAATCATAAATCCAGAGACTCTGAGCACCCCCCATATGCCTGGAACTGGGGGGCCATTTATAAATTGTACCTATCCATTTACGTGGCACAATCTACAAAGGATTAAACTGGTTAAATACACTAACGGATAGTCAGTTCCTTGCCGCACATAATTTCCAGCTTACAGTTACCTATTGGTAGACAACGAAAAGTTTATGAATACCGCATAATTCGAAAATGTTATGGAGGAGGAAGAGAGGACAATGCAGAACAAGTAAAAAATGTGCCAAAATTTCTCCGGCGTAATCGAGTTTTCTGTACAGCTGCTATAGCGTATAATCAAGGCCACCGAAAACAGACTTATCTTTCGGTGGTCTCGGTATAATGCTGTATGAGCCGCGGCCCATGAAACTCTCAGCCGGCCGTGGTGGCCTGTGTTGTTACGTTACCAGAAGGACGATTATTGCTGACTTTAACCTTAAATAAAAATAAAAACTGCTGGGGCTAGAAGGCTGCAATCTGGTATGTTTGATGACTGGAGGGTGGATGATCAAAATACCAATGTGCAGTCCTCTAGCCTCAGTAGTTTTCAAGATCTTAGGGCGGACAGAAAAGTGCGAACAGAAAAAAGTGCGGACAGACAGACAAGGCCGGCACGATAGCTTTCTTTTACAGTAAACTAAAAACGAAGAGCTTAATAATAAATATTATTATTCAGAACATGAGCTTCATTTGCATGGAACGAGCCCACAGGGGACCATCGACAAGAAATTCAAGCTTCCAAAGAATTTGGTGTTCATTTGAAAAAAGTAACGGAAGGCAATAGGAAATACAGAGAAAAGAGATCAGTTATAAAAAAAATAAATTAAAGGCTAATAAATAAGTAGATATAAATGTAAGTAAATTATAAAACAATATAAGAATTACTTGAGGGTAGTAATGCATTGCATCTTCGCTTAAACTTTTAAGGTTCAAATTGCACAATATTCTTAGAAAGACCGTTCCGCAGTCCAGCGGTTTGAGGAATGAAGGACCTCTTGAACTGAGAAAGTTCCTCGTTGGACGAGTCGGTAGAGTTCTCGACTAACACTCTGCTAGGCCCCAGTTCGAGTCTCCGGCCGGCTGATGAAGAATTAGAGGACTTTATTTCTGGTGATAGAAATTCATTTCTCGGTATAATGTGGTTCGGATTCTACAGTAAGCTGTAGGTCCCGTTGCTAGGTAACTAACTGGTTCTTAGCCACGTAAAATAAGTCTAATCCTTCGGGCCAGCCCAGGAGAGCTGTTAATCAGCTCAGTGGTCTGGTTAAACTAAGGTATACTTAAATTAATTTGAACTGAGAACGCAGAATGAGTAGAGGATAGAGGTTAATCACAAATCGTGTGTACGGGCTTCGAAAAACAGCTGAGAAGCAGCCTTTTGTGTTGCTGTATTAACTTCTGAATTGCTTATGAACCACTGTTTAGAATTTCCTAAACAGCGGTTCATAAGCAATTCAGAAGTTGAAGTATGAATGTGTCTGTGACTGCTATGTTTTTTCATCGGAGCCATCCAAAGTCATGGGAAATGAGCAAATTTTCAATGCATTAATCTAGAAAAACATACACCCTGTGAACTTACACGGATAAACAAATGCAAGCAAGAACAATCATTCATAATGGAATGGTACACAACTGAGATAAGGTTTATCCGCTTAAGTCCTTTCTAGGTACATGCGGCCTTATAAACGTAAATATTGAAAGGCCACGAGTGGGACAAGGGAAGGGAAAAAATAATTCACATTCTGAAGAGTAGCAGCATATTGTATTGTAATGCAATTAGACACGTGATAAATTAGAAAATTAATAGTTAACAAGAACATCTTTCTCGTCTCGTTCGCAAGTGAATACAGACACATATATTTATATGTGTGTATGTATATGTACTGTACATGTATATATAAGTATACAGATTCTCTGTAATTTATCTACAAAGTTCGAAATTACGATTTCTTTCACGAGCAAGTGCTCCCTGAAAACGGTGATAGAATTTTAAATAGTTCCTTATCTCTCTCTTCTCTCTTTCTCTCTCTTCTCTCTCTCTCTCTTTCTCTTTCTCTCTCTCTTCACACACACACACATATATATATACATATATATATATATATATATATATATATATATATATATATATATATATATATATATTGTGTGTGTGTGTGTATGTGTGAGAGAGAGAGAGAGAGAGAGAGAGAGAGAGAGAGAGAGAGAGATAAGGAACTATTCAAGAGTCTATCAACGTTTTCAGGGAGCACTTTCTCGTGAAAGAAACCGTAATTTCGAACTTTGTAGATAAACTACAATCTTCGGTAGTCGCATGACGCCTGATTTGCCAGATATTTGGCAGGTATGAGTGGTACGCAAAAAAGAAAGTTTCATAACTTCGCCAACTCAAATATTGACTTCCTTCATAAAATGAGAGTACTCTTGTGTGTGTGTGTGTGTTCCATTTTATTTTTTTTAATAGCTAGGAAAATGGTTTCGAGAGAAAAATGGGGCTACGTCTCATTTCATCCACCAACCAATTTATTGGTTTTCGGTATTCCAGTAATAACAATCCTATAATGCACAAAATAAAGGAGAATCTGAGAAAACAGAACTATGATAAATGTGCTGTATGTCACATTCTACAGTGAATTTAATGACTCATTGGGAGCATGTTTTGATATCATACCCTTATCATTACTAAAGTTATGTTTGCTAAGTGCCCTTAGCTTTACTGACTTCATCCAAATGCATAATACATATATACATACACACACATATATATGTATATATAATACATATGTATGTAATGCACAGAATCTCCTCTTCGAATCAGATTCCTTTCAGGCAGTCAGAGAACTAGGAACCTATAATAATATAAGGCTACAGACCCAAAACACAGAAATTGAACCTCTCTCCAGAAAACAAGGTTCCTTCCCTTCAACATGTTTACCCCATGACACTATATGAAGGAGGAAGCCGCAGGAAACGTGTATCTTTACATTCATCAGAAACTCAGATGAATATTTCCCCCCCCCCTCTCACTGTTAGACTATTTTCCCACCTTCAGAAAACCAGACGGATGCGACTTCCCAAATGACAGCCTACAACACTCATCATTAAATTGAGATATCAAGTAACCGCTAAACTGTTCATCACATAAATCAAGAGATTACGATGGCTTCAGACAGATAACACTGACTGACGACATCGATTTCACGTCTCAGTAGGTCTCCAATCAAATCGACATCTCTCCCACGTTCCCAGACGACATGCACGAGATTCAATTTTTTTCACGTCAACATAAGGCTTCTTTATTCGCCTTCATGTGGGCGCCAAATGAAATGTTCGGTGAAATTATTATTGACGTTCCCGTGCGCTTTCGTTCATTTCTTTCAGTTAAGTTTTTTATTTCTAATTCGTACCAGACCAAAATATGCTATTGCTACCTTGAAGAGTAATTACAAAGGGTCTCCGTTGGTCATGGAAAACTACCGACCATAACAGCAACTGAAGAAGATTGCAGGGACATAACATCAAAACTAGCAAGAGGTTCCTAAGTCTGGAGGTGGTGGATAACGGGTGAAATGAAACGGCCAGCACTTGAGGATCTAGTTTTACAGAAATAATTTTGTGGCCTCTGTAAACAAAACAAAAGCCATCACAACTGAAATATATATACATATATATATATATACACATACACACACACACACACACATATATATATATATATATATATATATATATATATATATATATATATATATATATATATATATATATATACATATATATAATATGTGTGCATATTTATATACATTTTATATATACATATATATACAGTATATGTATGCACAGCATATAAAGT
>NC_089752.1:11640500-11643000 GCF_040412425.1 Macrobrachium rosenbergii | reverse complement strand
GACTGAGTAGAATAGATTAAAAATATTTTCGGGTAAAAAATAGCAATACTGCAGATAGCTAAGCGGACTTTCCCTAACAATAAGTATCAGCAGAAAAATTATGGAAGTTTTATCAGAATCGCTCAAAGAAATTTAAAAATGCAATTGTAAATAACCACAGTGCCCCCCCCCCCTGGCTTCTAGAATTCTTCAGACTTTTTGGATACTCCAGTCTCTACGAAGCAAGAGGTCCAAATGCAAGAATATGAAGCAGTTCTGACAAGCAGCTAAGAGGGCGTTGTGCTTATTATTTTGGCTCGAATCCCGCTACGGACATCAGAACTGCTTCATATTCTTGCATTTGGCTCTCAGGCTTTATAATGATAAGCGTACCCAAAAAGTGTGAGGAATTCGAAAAGCTAAAAGGGAACTATGATTATTACAATTACATGTGTACCTGTTAACAGTGACCAGTAGATTCTGTATCTATATATTCTATACTATTCTTTAGTGTCATCGCGATTATTACAGAAGAAACAGGGTAGCCTGTTGAAGGTCTAACGGGAAGAGCCAATACACACCACACTAAAAAAAATATAAGTAAATAAAAATGACGTGCTTGCATTGTACAGATGCCCATACGCAGATTTTCCGAGGACCAAAACTTTCTTCCTATTTTCTCAGTGAAATGGGCATATACTCGACATCTCGATCTTTATCGCTGTGTGATTGTGTGTGCGTAACAGAATAAAAGACATCGAAATAATTCAACAATTTAGCATTTTCAAATGATATTGAAATAGTTATGCACTTAACATGTCATAATAAAAACAAGGTAAAAAAATGCGCCGAAGTTTCTTCGGCGCAATTTGAGTTTTCTGTACAGCCGCTACAGCATATAATCAAGGCCACCGAAAATAGATCTATCTTTTGGTGGATTCGGTATAATGCTGTATGAGCCGGTGCCCATGAAACTTTAACCAAGAGCCGGTGCTAGGCTATCCTATATCGTTGCCAGAAGCACGATTATGGCTAACTTTAACCTTAAATAAAATAAAAATCACTGAGGCCAGAGGGCTGCAATTTGGTATGTTTGATGATTGGAGGGTGGATAATCAACATACCAATTTGCAGCCCTCTAGCCTCAGTAGTTTTTAAGATCTGAGGGCGGACATAAAAAAAGTGCGGACGGGCAGACAAAGCCGGCACAAGTTTTCTTTTTACAGAAAACTAAAAATGTACAAACATCTCTGCAAATTTATGTCCTGGGCGAGAAGTTATGACGCTCCCTCGGGTCCTAAGTAGCCTGCATTTCCAAGTTATGTCCCAGACAGGAATTCTCCTTCTTTACTTTACCTGTGGCCTTGACCTTGTTTCAACTGTCTGAGTTATCCTGGCCAACGTTTGCGAAAAATACGCGTTTGAACACCCCGTATTGCGCTGCTATGGCTTGACTAAGGATTTTCTTTTATTATTCCTTGTGACTTCACCTTCGTTCAAACAACCATGGATCACAATGACATATTCACTCATCCTATGCAACACTTAAGTAAAATATGAGATTGCAGTATCCCTGCAATATAGCGCTGGCAGAGGCAAGAATTTTCTAACGCCACTTCTTTTAACATTATCATTGCCCGGATGTCCTCCAGTCCATGTCATAAAAATTATTCATATATATATATATATATATATATATATATATATATATATATATATATATATATATATATATATATATATATATATATATATATATAGTTTATAGTTTTATTACCATAACCTTAAGCCATAAGTATAAAACCACTTGTTTATCACGGTTTTGGGCTGACAAATACTATTTCTTCTTCGGCCCGTACATGCAGCTTTTGTCCAAATGGCCTTAGTTTATACTTCATTACCCACAGTAACATTTTGTACATTTCCTATGTTATGCATAACCCTGACCTTCTCCATACGATCTTGGCTCATGGTCAGAACACATCCTCAGGTGCTGAGATATCTTCTTGTCTTGTATGCACCTCTAACATTTTCTCTGGCGGAGTTGCAGCCCAAATGCAATAATATATATGCAACAAACGGACAAACGCAGATGGACAGTCAAACAGACAGACAATAAATTCTATAACAGCACCCCTTCCCCTAAACTCCCTTTACACAACTTAAAAATTCCCATATTATTAAATACGTCATTTTCCCTTCTAACATCACCAAAAATATTTTTTATTACCATAACCTTAAGCCACCTAAGACCTGGAAGTAAATAACACGTAAACATCTATAACAAAGGACATGGGCGAGGATTTTTGTGACGGTCGACTTTGAGAGCGTCAGAAGTTTTTTTGGCGTCGTCCGAAGCGTTAATCTCCATAAGCAAAACCTTTGAGAGATGAGGTGTCTGCCAAAGGCATTAACAGGCACGCTCTGCATTTATCTAAAACGGAGTTTTAACCGCAGCACAACCGTATAAAACTGAGGCGCCTGTTGCTTAGTGTGATATATATATACATGTATATATATG
>NC_089752.1:11613000-11635500 GCF_040412425.1 Macrobrachium rosenbergii | reverse complement strand
GGAGCAGACCTCACTTTTGGTCGGCGCTCGATGGAAAAATAAACAGCAACCACCAACAGATCGGCAAGAAGCCTTGGAAAAATGCAGATTTTGAGAGAGAGAGAGAGAGAGAGAGAGAGAGAGAGAGAGAGAGAGAGAGAGAGAGAGAGAGAGAGAGAGAGAGAGAGAGAGAGAATTTTGCAACAAAGAAGTTACCAGAACTAGAAAAGACTCCGACGTTGAAAAATAAGATGAAGCCACGAGTATGAAAAATCTGTATGACGCCAATCATAGTGAAGAACAATAATTATCATTCCAAAGAGTTCAGAAACAAATTAATCCTTTCAAGATTTATTCTGCAAACCAACGTATATACTTGTCACTAGTCATGTAAAAGGAGCCAGTCGTGTACCTGCATTTTCCTAGAGAAAATTCATGCTTCTTTAATACCTTACAAACTCTTCTGAAATAAACACATCCTTGCTCACGAAAACGCACGAGCAAAAGATGGGAAGCCTTTGTGTGTCAAGGCCACAATGGGCCTTGCTTTCCGTTTGCGTAGCATATCGTAGCTTCCTTTAATCTAAAAAATTAAAACAGCCATCATGATTGCCAAATAGCAAAATACTGGGAAATCCCGTATCTCAAAGCCCCTTCTTCACTTTCAGGGAGAAAGAAAACAAAAATGATCTTATCTTGCACGAAATATTTGGTTTTCTTCCCCACTGGCATCACATCCCTTAAAACAGTCCTCATTATTGTCAAAGCCAAAGCCTAATACCTCATGATTTTAGATGAATATAATTTGTTTACATCCACAGAAAATATCAAAGAGTGACTTTATATTAGCATTTAAAATTGCGCTGAAAGTTATTCAGCAAACCCACTTTAAAAAAAAATCAAGGGCTCTACAAAAAGAATTATGCTGAGGAAAAAGCGTATTATACTATCTAAAAAGACGTCGATAACTTTCTAGAAAGTTTGAGGTGACAAAGACAAACAAATCCCCCTGAGTGGCCAGAAAGGAAAATATTTTCTCTTATCGTGAATAATAACTTAGGGATGCTAGATGAAGACTCCTAGATGAAGGGAGATAGAGCATTTTCGAGAGCTAGAACAGAATTCATCTCGTGTAGTTGTTGCGGCAATTAATATGCACGCAACACGAAAAGTTCTCCGATAATGGTAAAATCAAACTATTACCGTCAGGTGTCGTCAGTGACTTCCGTTAATTGTTTGCTAATTGGAAATTCCCCATTTATGCCCAATATGTCTTATTTCTTTATTTGAGACAAAGAGCCATGCACTTCGAATGTGAATTGATTATGTACAATATATGGTAAACTGAAGAGAAGAAAGTAGAATTTAATTTACAAACGAACCATATTAAAACTACGGAAATTTCCTTGAACAGAAAACTGCGAAAAATCGTACGGTAAATTCTTTTAAGTAGCCTGCATAGCATGAGAAAGGTCTCCTAACTGTATTACGAATGAGGGAAATGTATTAAAACCGTTGAATAGGTTTCTCCACTAATGGGAAAGTTGTAGTTGACTAATGGCGTAAGTTAGTTCTGTTCATGAAATTCAGGAAATTCAGGCCTCTATGCCAAGCACTCAATCAGGCCAGTGCCGATAAGTGATGACGTCATTGACAGCTCTTCACATTCGATCATATCAGGATTTATATTGGTAATATTTCTGCTTATGTTTAAGTGGTTGTTTATACAACCAATTTTCTTACAAATACCGAATTAATAATGTTTAACGCTACTTTAATTGATAACCTAGATTCATGAGTCGTGAATACCGAGTAATCTTTTTCTTTAAACATTTTTGTTAGGGAAAATGATGAAAAAACTATGAAGATGCGCATTAGGCTACATACATGCAATATATGTTGCTGTGCCCTATCCGAGTCTTGTGTGTGCTGGAATGTCGACTTATTTCTTAGTTATACTCGATACCTCCTTCTGGACTGGCCTTCAAAATCAGCTGATTTGAACTCGATCGAAAACTTGTGTGAAATTATTCCTAGGCAATGGATCGAAGTATCAAGTGAAGCACTTCATATGCAAACGGATTAATACAATTTCATCGTATCTTCTACAGAAGTCTTCTAGGCTCACAAATGGTAGTCACTTGAGCTTAACCGATATCACAACGTAATTAAATAATGAAATATGCTGTCATAATCTTTTCCCCTCATGGAAGTATTAAAAAAATTCCCTGAAAACTAGGGATAAATACACCTTTGTAATATATATATGTAATATATATATACAGTATATATATATATATATATATATATATATATATATATATATATATATATATATATATATATATATATATATATATATGTATGTATGTATGTAATGTATATAAATATACATTTATATATATATATATATATATATATATATATTATATATATATATATATATATAATATATATATATATATATATATATATATATATATATATATATATATATATAAATATATATATATATAAAGTCCAGTTACCATGTATATTCTGTTTCTTTCTGCGTCGAATTTGTTTCCATTAATATCCATAGTTTACTCTAAAAAATTACTAATTAAACTTAACAAACGCCCAAGGCTATTACTAACTGACAAGTAAATATTTGATTTAATTTGTTAACGTAAAACCGATATTTAACATTATTTGCCTTCGCATTCAATTCCACGAAAAAAAATTAGAGGTGCTAAGTCGCCTCATGCCCGCCATCACTGAAGGTGTTTAAATATTTCCATTCTAACCTTACTGACCCCGCTCCACGTGATCTACACAGAATCTAAACTTTGCATTTTATTTGTCGTTTCCACCTTTGTTCCTCCCCCACAGGAAGCGGTGAAAGGACATTTTTCGTGATTTATTCATCAAGACCTTTTAGTTTTCTGCAAAAGAAAACTATTGTGCCGACTTTGTGGCTAACATCGACACCAAAGGTCCGTCCACCCTCAGATCTTAAAAACTACCGAGGTTAGAGGACTGTAAATTGTTATGTTGATCATCCACCCTCCAATCATCAAACATACCGAATTGCAGCCCTCTAGCCTTAATAGTTTTTATTTTATTTAAGGTTAAAGTTAGCCATAATCGTACATTTGGCACCACTATAGCCACCAACAACACAGGCCACCACAGGACCGTGGCTGAGTTTCATGGGACGCGGCTGAGAGTATTTTACGGGCCGTGGCTGAGGCCACCACCGGACCGTGGCTGAAAGTTTCATGGGCCGCGACTAAGAGTTCCATGGGCCGTGGCTGAAAGTTTCATACAGAAGTATATGCTGTACAGAAAACTCGAATTGCGCCGAAGAAACTATCTTTTTAAACTTTGTCATTTTGAAGAGCAAAACTATCACACGGAAATTTCAGCCTAACGCTAACCTTTTCGTTCCACAATACACAGAGATAAATTAAGGCTTGTACAGTATTCTCTTAGTTTTGTAATAAGGTTACGAACTTTTCTTGCATATGTATTAATCAAAATAAGTTGCACCCAGAAACATTTTTTTGTTGCGGAGGCCATTTCGGTTATCCCATCCTCAGTATTCGCACCCTCCTCAACAGTGGAGATGGTTAATAAAACGTATACACTATGATGCTGCTACAACTGGTAACATAAAACTAGAAGTCACGTACCAAACTTTCAAAAAAAAATAAATAAATAAATAATCGACACACTGAAATTGTTCAACGTCTTAACGCTGACCTTTGTATCAACCACTGAGAACTCTGCCCTTGAGTTCACACACTCAAGATTAAATAGGTAGATAAGCAGTGGAAGACCTACACAATGACATTTTAACGATGACACTAAAGCTTGAAAAGAAGTAAGAACAAAGTGGAATTTCAGTAACTTAAAGCCGACCTTCTCCTTTAGACCCTGTTCACACTAGGCGATTTCAATCGCCTCGATCTAAAGTGGGAGTCGCAGAGTTACTGTTTACATTACACGTTCAACGCCACGATTTCCAACCACAGCCCCCCCCCCCCTTTTTTTTTTTTACCAAAATGGGTGTCGAGGAAGCAGAATGCGTCTGGATACTATATCACGGGGGTAAACGGGAAAAAAACGTTGCTGGGTGCAACTTATTTTGAAAGATCCATATGCAGGGAAAGTTCGTACCCTTGTAACCAAAACTCAGAGAATACAAACCGTAATTTTTCACTTATTTCGGAATGTCCATAGAGTCTTCCCTACTTCCTCTCAGCACCTTTACTTTACGTCTTCGCTCTCATGTTCTGAGAAACCCGCATCAACAATAAGAGAATGTTTCCAGTTTCCTGAATAAGGACAATTATGTTCTAAACATAGGAATCTCCATTCCCACGTGTTCTTGTGAAAGTGCCACCGCAACTGTGCCGTGTGATCGGTTGCACAGAAACACATGTGTCTGAAGGCGGAGAAAGGGTGAGCAGAAATCTCGCGTTGGAGCAGCGTCAAAAAACAAAAATCGTCTATTTGTGTGTGATGACTCCCTAGAAATCCCACCGATTTCGAAACAACGGGTTGGAATCGCTTCATGTGAACAGCGCCGTAGTTCATATTTAAACCCAAGGGCCGACCGCGACGCTGACATCGACACCAAAGGTGTTCATTCGTCCTGAGTTGATCCCTAATTTTCTGTTGTTAAAATTCCTCTAATGACGATCGTGTTTCTACATTTGCATCCCATTGCCTTTTCTCCAGAGAAGAAATTGCTTCTTAATGCTCTCAACGGCCATTTCCAGATTCCGGTGAACCGACTATTAATAGCTCCAGTTCTGGCAACATTTAAATTTCGATTGTATTTGGCAAGTCACCATGGGCCTTGAATTGAAAATGAAAATGATAAAATGTACGTTATACTGTTTATGATTACATGTAGTTAACTTAAAGAGAGAGAGAGAGAGAGAGAGAGAGAGAGAGAGAGAGAGAGAGAGAGAGAGAGAGAGAGATTTTGCGAATCTTGATTCAGTAAATATAAATAATGATGATAAGTTTAAATTACTTGCTACGTGCACATTAGATAGCAAGAATATTCACAGACATTTAGCCATATGGCGAAGCCTTTAATATTTTACATATATTTTACTTGTAAGGTTCATTGTTTTTTTAAGGAAGAACCCAAAATCGCTGAACAAAGTTACTAAATTTGTTTTAATTCAAAAGAAATCAAACAATCTACAGCTGACTTGCGGCTGCCAACAGAATGCAACCTGTATAAAACAAACACCGCTGCAAGTTTCACTTTATTGCTGCCTCAAACAATTAACGGCAACTTAGGTCCTTTTTCCGCTATATCAATTATAGTGAATTATAAGAGTTAAATGAGCTTTTTTTTTCCTCCTGAATGAACTGTAATTAATCTGATTACATGAGAGTACTTCTTATCTATTTTTGAATTTGAGCGAAATTCCTGCCATGAAAACTCTGGTGAAAGTCAACTAATCCAATCCACACGTTGCTCTAATATCCTCATGACCGGCTAAAAAAAAAAGTAAAAAATGCGCCTAACTTTCTTCAGCGCAATTCGAGTTTTCTGTACAGCGTATAATCAAGGCCACCGAAAACGGATCTATCTTTCGGTCGCATCCGTATAATGCTGTATGAGCCGCGGTCAATGAAACCTTAACCATGGCCCGGTGGTGGCCTATCCTATATCGTTGCCAGAAGCACGATTATGGCTAACTTTAACCTTAAATAAAATAAAAACTACTGAGACTACAGGGCTGCAATTTGGCATGTTTGATGACTGGAGGTTGGATGATCAACGTAGCAATTTGCAACCCCCTAGAATCAGTAGTTTTTAGGGTCTGAGGGCGGACAGAAAAATGGCGGACAGAAAAAAGTGCGGACAGAATAAACTGCGGACGGACAGACAAAGCCGGTACAATAGTTTTCTTTTACAGAAAGCTAAAAAAGGATTTAACAAGAAAGATAGCGAAACCAACTGGCAGAATGGTCAAATGATTAGTGGTAAAGGGGCACAAAAAATGCCAAAAGAGTACATGGTACAGACTTCCTTGAAGAACAAGATGACCGACTAATTATTTCGCCTACACTTAAAGCTATTGCCATTCTAGCGTCGGCCTCGATTCAGGGTCCGCGTCCAGAACAATTTCATAAGGTCACCGTTAAGATGTCCAAATATTTAGGAGTTACCGTTTCTGTCTGCGTCATTTGTCTTTACAGTTGCTGACGCAGGACAGGCTTTTTTTTTTTTTTTTTTTTTTTTTTTTTTTTTTTTTTTTTTTTTTGAAGTCATGAGGTTAACTCAACATGTTTAAATCTGAAAGTATTCACCGTTTCTTTCCAAGTTTAGGATGAATGCTTGTAGTATTAACATGTTTCACACCTCATCACTTCCCTGTATCTTTGCTACCGGGCTACTGACCCAGGTCCAGGGTTCCTCGTGCATAATGAAAAGGTAAGGTCAGTGTAAAGATGAAATTTCAATAGATTATTATTTCTTTTCAGAATGAAAATGTTTAAAAATATAGTCATATTCTATACCATATGAAAGATCGTTCTCTCAACAGTGGCGTGGAGTCAGTGAAGTTGATACAGAAATATGTTGCCTCTAGTTTTTCTTCCAGAACTGATATTCCCGAAATCAAATTAAAATTTAAATGTACTACCATGCAGAACACACCTTGTATATTTATCATATCTTAAAACTGTTAAACAAATCTACACTAAGTATTCAGTCTTTTAATCAATCAGATTATGACATCCAGAGCACCATCCAGTAAGAATATAAACAAGTAAACAACCAATAAGAATATAAACAAGTAAACAATGCGCCGAAGTTTCTTCGGCGCACTGAGTTTTTTGTGAACAGCCGCTACAGCGTATAATCAAGGCCACTGAAAAAACAGGTCTATCTTTCGGTGGTCTCAGTATAATGCTGTATGGGCCGCGCCCATGAAACTTAACCACGGCCCGGTGGTGACCATCCTATCGTTTCCAGCTAATGATTATGACTAACTTTAACCTTCAATAAAATAAAACTACTGAGGTTAGAGGGCTGCAATTTGGTATGTTTGATGATTGGAGGGTGGATGATCAACATACCAATTTTCAGCCCTCTAACCTCAGTAGGTTTTATGATCTGAGGTCGGACAGAATAAAGTGCGGACGGATAGACAAAGCCGGCACAATAGTTTTCTTTCATAGAAAACTAAAAGGCAACAACTTTCACATATCATACCGACATATTTCTAGTGTCACCTGTTAATCATTTCACCTCCCACCAAACATTGCTGACTTTGTCTAAGTTCTCTGTGCTAGATAAATCTGTGGTCTATATTTTAGGAAAAATTCTACTGAATTTCGCCGTTTGAAATCTTTCTAATTTGCTGCTAAACTTATGGCATTATTATTATCCAAGAATGAATAATTTTAAATATAACGGAATATAAAATCTAGGCCAAAGGCCAAGCACTGGGTCATTTAACGCTGAAAAGGAAATTGAGAGTAAAAAGGCTTTAATGGTGTAACAGGAGGACAACTTAGCCGTTGCACTAAGAAACAATTGTTAGGAGAGGGTGGAAAGTAGGACGAAAGAAAATATGAATAGAGGTACAGCAACGGGAACGAAAGGGGTTGCAGGTAGGGGCAACCCTACCTGCAATCTAAATAACCCCTACAGTGCACCGCGTGAGTTGCAGTGACGGTACTACCCCTCTACGGGGTAAAATATCACAAAAGCAAAGATGATGGTGAAAATGTTTTCCAAGGAACTGGGAAACCAGGTACTAATAACTCTGCAAAGAATTTCCCTGAAAGGAAATTCTTTTCGAAATTCCCCCTTGACCAAACAGATTTTTCGTACAAATGCCAGTATCAACAGCCAGAGAAAGGAATGACCTCTGCTTCTATTAATAGCTCGAGAGCTTAAGTGCAAACGCTACAAATAGGTGGAAATGCTCTCAATCCGGAGAAACAACAACTTGTGCAAGGCAAAAAGATAGAAATTAGTTTAATTGTTTTAAGGAGACTTTCAATAAACTGCAGAGGTACTGATATTTTGATAATTTTATTGAAGCAACAAATCCAGTTATGTGTGGGTACATATATTTAAAAATCAATCTTTACAGAGAGATCTCGGGAATCTGTTCGATTCCCCTTTTCAATCTGCAGATTAAACAGGGGAATAGAACAGTTTCCCGAAGTCTCTGTACAGATTTATTTATAAATATACGTATCTACTCATACATAACTGTGGATTTGTTTCTCCATTTCGAGACTCATGCTACTATGCGTATTTTTTTTATAATTTTATATTTAGAGTTAATGACCTGACAATACAGCATCAGAATAACAACCTATTGATTTTTCAAGTAAGGGCAGACCGGTGACTTGCTTTGTTATCGTGTAGGTGATGTTGCCTGAGCCATCGATTCCCTGTGCGAAAGACTTGATTAGAATGCATGACCTCGATGGCAATGGGTCGAGGATTGGTTTCGCCTTCGTACACAACAGTGGCGAATAAATTCCCCAAATTGGCTCTTAATTCGAGCCCGCGCACCAAGAACATGCTCACGGAGTTCATGGTTTACCCTCGAGGAATACTGATGCGGGATTAATGTGACGAGGCCTAAAACGGTGACCTCTGAACGAGCCTTACAAATAATCCAACAAAGGTGAAAAAGATGATGATGTTTTGAGCAAGCTGGCACTGACGGCTTATCTAAATGAGATTTATTTTAATAAGCGCGCAAAAAGAGAAAGAGAAAATGATTCACCATAAATTTACAACCCATGGAATCATAACGAGCGCCGAAAATTACCATTAGGTTAACGATGATCGCCAGGTTTTACCAGAGCTTCGAAACGCTTCAAGTAAAAATCTAATTGCACGAATTTCAAGCAAGCAAAGACAACTGATTAAATAAAAAAGGTAATTTAATTAGAATTAATAAGTGCATCAGATCGGTCCAGAGATATATATATATATATATATATATATATATATATATATATATATATATATATATATATATATATATATATATATATATATATATATATATATATGTGTGTGTGTGTGTGTGTGTGTGTGTATATTATATAAAATGTATGTATACACATACACATAATTTTATATATATATATATTATATATATGTATGTACACAAACATAATATATATATATATATATATATATATACATATACTATATACTATATATATATATATATATATATATATATATACATACTATATATATATATATATATATATATATATATATATATATATATATATATATATATATCTTAACTCATTAACTGCTGAATTAAGAATAAACCTTTGAGAACACTGCTTTACACACCTACACCCAGGGTTCTTGAGCAATGCACACTCCTGCATGCTCTGCAGCACTAACCTCTTCTTAGATGCGCTCTCATACTTTCTGGATATTGTCTTAATTCCACTACCTCTGTCATTCCATCTAGTCACTGCTTTTCTTGGACCCATACTATCCTTCCTCCAACTTTTCCAAATAATACATTCTTGTTCTAAACTGTCCTCCATTCTCTCCAAGTGACCAAACCACCTCAAAAGACTCTTGTCACCTATACTATCATTTTTAAGTTATCACATTTTTACATTTTCTACCCTTTCAACCTTTCGTACCCCACATATACTACATCTAAACGGTTTCCACCTCTGAGTTTTCATTTTCATTTACAATGCGAACTTCAATTCCATAACGCAGAGTAGGCGAACAATTCCGTCACATTATAAATTTTGCTTTCCTAGGCAGCCTCCTCTTTTGAAACTTCCGCAGAGCTCACAAGGCCTTGGCTATTTCACCCATTCTATGCGAGTCATACTCTATGTTCCCTCTTGAATACTTATCCCTAAAAGCTTTCCTTACAAACACATTCGCACTTTTACACCAGCCTGTGCAGCTTCCATTCACTATCAACAATTACCATATAGTGACATCAGCAAACATCGTCCAAACCACAGCATTCACAATCCACATTGTCTTTTCCCATATGCCTGCAGCTCATTTCCAGCCGTTTCCAGATCTTTCATAACCTCACAGCACCGGAGACATGACCCACCCTATTCTGGGGCCGATTTTTACATATCTCAACATAGATAATAGTCTTCCCTTACTTGATGGACTTATACATATACTGTATATAAAGCCAGGACACTGCAATCCAAACAATTTTGGTGGACGCCTCAGTGCTAACAGAGAATGGGATGGACTTAGTTTTACAATGTTTCGACTGTGCCCGCCAATGGAAAGCAAGCGACTGCAACCATGGAATAATGGAGAATTTTACTGACTAGAATATTGCTATTAATGAGAATCAGCCAGAGAGAGCAGTATACCACAGCATGGTAAATGCCAAAGCCTTTAAAAAAGAAGCAATGGCATTTAAAACAATAACTGACAGATTATGACCCATGGAAAAGTGAATCTATGAATCTTTTCTTGACTTAGCTTGATGTTACCCCTGGAAATAAGAAGCAGTACCGCCGACCGCAGATAGAAGAAACACATGGCCAGCAATGTACTGAAGTTTTAAGGTTCAGTACGATACCCCAACTTCCTAAACATAGCTACATCGGTCACGCCATGAAAATTCTGAGACCATCCACAGTATTATAAAAACAAATAAGCCATCTTCCACCATGTTACAGACACACGGTGACCAATATCCTACTATTTTGTTATAGTGCAGTCTACTTTAAATTCCACACAGTTACTTGTTACACGCACACATCTAGTCATGAAGTGCACTAACATAAACCAAGAAGTTGCCGCAAATCAGTTAAACAGTAAAGTTAAAAACTGACATCCGGAGGGAGATCATTCCAATGATACCAAAGCAGTAAGGAAATATGGGCACTATAAAAGAAAATTTCAAGGCTACAAAGAACAATAAGTAATTTTTTAAAATTAACAAGGGAAACCAGATTGCATTCAGTAATTATTTCAGTAAGCTCAGAAACCCAGCAGAACTATTACGTGTTCCTCAGTGATGGACATTTATACATTATAGAGAGGGGGAATTAGATAAGATGCAAGACGAGATGAGAATGGTTTGAATCTTAATCTTTGTATTCACCTAAAAAAAACAGCAAAAATTTCATACATATAAAGAAATGTACACATATCTCTCTCCTAACGATATCGCTACTGTTGTCTCTAAGATGACTTAGTACTCGAATATTTATTATCATATTATACATAATATAAATAAATATTTAGAAAAATATAACAATTATGACTATATCCACATTCCCACGATCCTCTAGTGGCAGTGACATTGTTTTATGTAGCGTCTGACGTTTTCTAAGAGCATGAACATGCTCGACAAAATAGATGCTCTATTTAAGATCCACATAAAACCATTTAGTATTTATTCTAAGAGCAAGCTGTTTTATACTCCGCATACCGCTTAGTGATCATAGAGAAATTTTTTTTAACAATTTGAGGTAATCAAACCGTATATAAATGTGTGTAACTATATGCATATGTATGTGTTTATATATATATATATATATATATATATATATATATATATATATATATATGTATGTATATGTATGGTATTCAATATATATATATATATATATATATATAATATATATATATATATATATATACATATATATATATATATATATATATATATATATATATATAATATATAAGTTCCATTACCTCATATGATCACAAGAGAAATGCCGACAATAAAAACCACTTACTCTCAGAATGCATACCCCTTTGTGTTCTAGTGATTCTGAACGTCTCAACGACAAGTCTGCCCTCTTAAAAGCCAGCAAAGCACCAGACCCATAAACTAAAGTTACAGGTTAATCGATATAAACAAAATGAATTGCTAATCACTACAAGGTCCAAACAACTACAACAAAAAAGCAAGAAAAACTTCAGTTAAACTTGAAGTAACAATATATATATATATATATATATATATATATATATATATATATATATATATATATATATATATATATATATATATAATATATATATATATATATATATATATATATATATATATATATATGTGTGTGTGTGTGTGTGTGTGTGTATATATATAAATATATAATATATATATATATATATATATATATATATATATATATATATATATATATATATATATATATATATATATATATATATATATATATATGTATATATAATTGAAGCGAAGCGACAAGAGAGCATCTTGTACAAAAACAGTCTTGCCGAAGTTTGTGACTTACTTTTCCAGTCATTTTCAAGGCTGAAACAATTTTAGACATTATAGTAGTTTTAAATTTTACCTTTAAAAACATTTATAAATTATACTGAAAAAACTATAATAGCAGAAAATCAATAACAAGTATGAGATAAAGAGATATATATATATATATATATATATATATATATATATATATATATATATATATATATATATATATATATACTATATACATACATATATATACAGTATATATACATATATATATACATATATATACAGTATATATATATATATATATATATATATATATATATATATATATATATATATATATATATATATATATTCATATTCATACCTGCATTCACTGACAAGGCACAGTGAGCAGAACCAGTCATAAAATCATCAAGCAAAAGCGGTAAAAACTCTCGGCGACTTTCCTAATGGTTATAACATCATGGAAGTCTGCCAAATATAGACCTGATGTGAGACCTTAATTGTCTGAGATAAAAATAGGTGAAAAGGAAAAAAAAAAATAAACGGACCCCAAAATAGGAAGTATAACTTATAGCAGGACGAGTTTTATGTACACCCATCCCATGTAATAGTGAAAAGTCGCTACTGCAAAGGAAAATCTTATTTCTTCATTACTGGTAACGGTTTTATCTCATATACATAACTCTTAACACCACCGGTCATATGCCTCGTCCCCATTTACTTCATCTAGGCACCCATTTCATTGGCTCTAATTCTTTGGATGTTATGGAATATATTTTCCAGAAGCTGATTCTTATCTATTAAGCTTTATATATATATATATATATATATATATATATATATATATATATATATATATATATATATATATGTATATATGTATATTTATATATATATATATATATATATATATATATATTTATATATATATATACATATATGTATGTATGCATATGTATGACTGAATGACGAAAATATGGAACGTGAGGAATATATAAATAAAGACAAAATCCACGAAGAAAAGAGCAACAATGGAGTACTGCAAGGCCTTTCGACTTCTTGTCCTTTACTTACAGTCTGCTAAGTAAAGGACAGAAATCGAAAGGCCTCGAAGTATTCCACTGTTTCCTTTCCTTCGTGGATTTTATTTTATATATATATATATATATATATATATATATATATATATATATATATATATATATATTATATATATATATATATATATATATATATATATATATATATTATATATATATACTGTACATACCTCATGGCTGTATTTCAATCCGCAAGTTAACTGATAAAAAAGACCAGAGAACGTTTCTCTCCTTTTCCCCAAAATTAATTGACCAATATATCATGTTCACCCGTATTTGTGTATCTGCGAATGCTTCTGCAATAAGCTGTTTTCCCTTAAAGTTTACGACATCAGAGAGAGAGAGAGAGAGAGAGAGAGAGAGAGAGAGAGAGAGAGAGAGAGAGAGAGAGAGAGAGAGAGAGAGTTCCTATTTAGTATCTGAAATTCTGAATCAAGGACAAAATAGATTTCGCACTATCAAAGCCTCTTTTTACACTCAGCCAAACGAATTTTCAGTGGCATACCCTCCCCCGATGTTTCCTTACCCTCACCCCGACCACAGCCTACCATGCTCATTCGTATTCCTTGGGTATTCAGTCTCACACAAGGTCTTTTCCTTTCCATATTTTATATAATTTACACATCCCTTTACAGGATCAAAAAAATTTTATATTGCGTTTATTTTAAAACTAGTCTGAATTCACTTACACCAACATTTCCAAGACTTGGACAAACCTTTTTGATCATATTCTTCTTGATCATCAATTCGATGCAATAACTTTGCATTCTATCATCTGAAGTGGCCAACTTTTTGCTTTCAAGTATAACCGACAGTCATATTTCACTTCCAAGAATAAGATTTTGTACCGCAAACTATTCACGCATTCCATTCCTAGACATTCATCTCTTATTCCACACCTGCTGTAGAGCCTGTTGCATTTTCGTATTACTTACTTTGTTTTACTTCTTCCCCTGTCATACTATTGTTGGTAACATTACTTTTAGATAGCACCCTACCATTCTCATTTTTGAACAATTACTTTTAACATTCAACTATCTTCCTTACTGGTTTTCATTTACTCTCAACTAAACTTTATTATCTATTCTTATAATCACTTCACTACTTTCGCATGTTTTCTCTGAACTCACGACACCTTACCCGTGTAACTATCAATCAACTCAAGACGTCATTAGTCTTATTGAGATAGGAATGACCTATCTTAATATCACTGTATAATCGATAGAATGATCTAATCTAGTAATTAAAGAATAGAAGAATTTACTATACTTTATTATATTGGAAAAAGTAATGACATCCGGTTGCTATAAATTAACGTATGAATTCAATGTCTAAGAGGATATTACAAAACATTAACACCTATTATATCACCTATTCTGTCGAAGAAGAATTTTCTTTTGAGCAGGCGAAGTAGGGCATGTAAACATGACTATGAACATCAATCAACACAGTATCGACAACTTATCAAAACTATATGAGTTTTTATGGGGACGCTCCAGAATTAATCCTCCTGTACGTGGATGCACATTTCTTTACTATTATTGTTTAGGATAGCATGGACACTTGAACATCTCTGAGAATGTTTCAAGAGAATTTCGCTCTGAATTTTCTGTGCTCTGAATTTCATCTTTAAAGAATCTATTGGCAAAAGGAGAATTATTTCACCTGAAAGACTTCCTAAATGCTGAGGCTCGTACTAGGTTTGAAAGATGTCCAGATTACTTGCAAAATATACCAAAAAACTTCATTCCATTATGAAGGAGCAAGAACCATTTGTGAATGGTGCTCCAAACTTAACAGGTTTTCCCCCGGTGGCTATTCCTCAATTTAAGTCATTCCATGGGTAAAGGATGTTAACGAATCCTTATGCCACAATTCACACATTTCTGGTCTTTCCTTTTAACTTGATGAGCAAAAGAGGCACATAAATATTCAACCACTGTTCACATATGAGCTGCATTGTCTGAGTGTCTCCTACATTTGCGTTGCGTCATAACTGATGAATAGTGAAGCAATGACACGATTTTCTCATAAGGCATTTCATAAATAAACGGACATGAATTGTGCAATAATACTAAGTGAATTCTTCGTTTGGGCAACGAATTTATAGCGCGTCACATTATTCTTCTGGAGTTTTCTTATCCAACTGGGAATTTTATGAATTAAAGTAGTCATGTTTATATGACCTTCTTCGCCTGCTCAAGGGAAAATTCTTCTCCGACAAAATAGGTGCTCTTTTTTTTTAATATCCTCTTAGATATTGAAATCATAAGTTAATTTATAGCAAAAGAATGTCACTATTTTTTTCCATTATAATAAAGCATCGTGAAATCTACTATTCTTTAACTACCAGATTAGATCATTCTATCGATTATACAGTGATACTAAGATAGGTCATTCTTATCTCAATAAGACTAATGACGTCTTAAGCAAATATTATTATTTTTATCAAGAAGAAAAGGATGAT
Source organism: Macrobrachium rosenbergii (assembly GCF_040412425.1). Classification (NCBI taxonomy): domain Eukaryota; kingdom Metazoa; phylum Arthropoda; class Malacostraca; order Decapoda; family Palaemonidae; genus Macrobrachium; species Macrobrachium rosenbergii. Next base: position 11,619,694 of record NC_089752.1, on the reverse strand, counting down.
GAGATCCAATGATGATGAAGAATGAAAGCAGAAATGCACAGGAAATATTTCAAAAATGATAACTACTGCAAGAGAACAAATATTCTTCGTGGAAAAGAAGAGCTCACTGTTGATTACAAGAAGAAATTTGCATACCTTTCAGGAGGTGGTTCCGAAGTAATTGAAAAATAGTCTAGGTAAAGGCTTCATAATCTCGGTATCCGCTAACACTATATGCAGAACCCTTCCCAATTATTATTACAATCATTAATTCTCAGTGAATTTTACACTGACCTTAATTCACGCAGGCATTTGTGTGTGTGTGTGTGTGTGTATATGTATGTATGTATGTATGTATATATATAATGTATATATGTGTATGTATATGTGTACATATATACATATTTATATATATATATATATATATATATATATATATATATATATATATATATATATATATATAATTTCTTTTCACATTTCAGAGGCTAACTCCAGAAGGATAAAGCGCTTACCAGTTCTCAACCACGCTGGCCCATGGACTTTTCCTCTTAAGGAAATGCTCTCCATTGAGCACTCTCTCACATACATACATACATACATACATACATACATACATACATACATACATACATACATACATACATATATATATATATATATATATATATATATATATATATATATATATATGTATATATATGTGATACATATAAAATATATATAAATATATATAGTATATATATTAAATGAACCTAACGTCGTATCCTATCCCTTTGTAATGTGTTCTTTGCTTGACATCCAAAAATATATTAATCATTACTTATTGCAGTTTAACACCCTAGGCTGTACATATTTCTTATTCCCTAAATAAGTAAGATGTAAACACCCTCTCAGGATTTCATCTTTAAATGAGGAAAAAAGTGGCAGAAACGTGACGTAAACAAATATTCATGATGAAAAAGGCAAACGTCTGAGGTCTCGATGGTCTGATGTACTGAATCTCCCTGCATCTATTTATAAAAGTGTTTGAAGCCTACAAGAAAATAAGTAAAGCTGAACTCCAGCTGCAACAAAAACTTTTACATACAATACAAACTGCAGTCTTATCCCTTGCCTATGCAAAAAAATTTCCAAACATGAAGAGACAAACTGCACCAACAGTGACAGGGAACAACAGACCTACCCTAGAAAGGATGACAATTGTTAAGTGATGTTTTCGGGGGAAAATTTTTTACTTACTTTAACTGTTCTTCTAATAGGAGCCGTAATGGAATCCTGGAATTAAATGGAAAAATGCTGGCGTTAATATCCAAAAATACGTTTTAATTACAAACAAAATATATTATTTATTACCACGTTCCTTAAATTAAAATAGCATCAGCACAAACACCTTTAGGCTTGTAAATGATCTGTCCTATCCCTTATGAATTATTCCAAAGGTTATAGTATCCTCATTCAGAGATATTTTAACTGGCGACAGCTATGAGCACAAATGTGGGAAAGACAACAAGATTTTCTCTCATTTGAGAGCGAGACTTTTGGGATAAGTGGGAATATGTTAGTCGATAGTAAAATAAAAATTCCTTGGAGACAACAAATTATTGTTGTTCTTAATGCGCATACATCGATATGGAACAAGGCAAAAAGACCACGACCTTACTTAGCAGGTTGCAATAGAACAGTGAGCCATATGTAAAAGAGGGAAAGGAACAAAAAAAGGAAATGAATAAGACTGCAAATACAAACACAACAATAAAGAAATTTTAATATTTACAGGTAACAACAAATGGTGATTTAAACTGAATACAAGCATAGATTACATCGAAATCAAATAAATCTGCAAATAATCAATAACAAATAATAATAATAACACAATTATAAAAAAGTAAGATGAAAACATTGGCGCCAATAACAAACCAGTGAATTGCAAAAAATAAAAAAAATAAAAACAATGCGTTAAGGAAAGTACGCTATCCTAATTATTTAAACAAAAAAGCATAGTTTACTATAAGTTCACATTTTGACAAAAGCACAGTTGAGCACGAATTGAATCAGGTAAAACGTGATTTCTTTCACACTGACGTAAACAATCGAAAAACATGAGATATGAAAAGATTCAAAAAGAGCTGGAAAAAAGATTGTAAGTGCATTTGAACAGACCATCGCGCAATTTTCTCAGTCTGTCAAGAAGTTTGCGTTTCATTTTTGTCTTCAACTTTTATGAATAATAATTGGAAACGCAGGAAAATTATAAATTTAAGAGAATCCGACAAACGAGTAATTATGATTCTTGAAAATTGTCTTATCTTCAGAGTTACCAAGCGGGATGTTTTAGGAGAAGGTACAAATTTGAATGTCAGAGATAGGAAAAAAGCTGTTGGTGTAACTTGCGTATCTAAAACAAACTCTGCTTTTCTTTGCATTTATCTCTTAAAACACATTGCGGGGGAACATGCAAACATCCATTGCACTCACATAAAACAATTACAATTTAAGCGGACTACATCCAACGTTGATCTACTTAATCAAAATCACCTTTATTTCCTTGACAGTAATAAAGTGATTATTACCACTATGAAGAATAATAGTTAATTGTGATAAGAACTATATAATTACATGTAACGCTGTGTGAAATTTCTTTAAACCGGTTAAACTTTCCTCATAAATATCTAAAATGGGGCCAAAATAATTCCGTCCAGTTACATCCGATGACCAACAAAACTCTGAAATGGTGTAAATTTTAAAGGAATTGTTTCCGATTCGTGGGAACGAAAGCAGGTTCATATTTTTAGTTTGTGCTATTTTCTCCCGCTGCCCCGCTCTCTCTCTCTCTCTCTCTCTCTCTCTCTCTCTCTCTCTCTCTCTCTTGGTTTCGTGAACTAAGAAAGTTTCTAAAGGAAAAGCTTGTAATCCACCTCTAACAAGATGGATAAGTGAAAATTTTCTACTTTTCAAGTTTAAGAATACATTTTGTCACGTCGACCACGGATACATCGGATAACTACCACAAGGATGAAAACTCTAACAATCAACTTGCCAAGAAATCAGTGCTGCCTGTTGATAACTGGGGGACAGCTTTCATGGTTCTAGTAACTGGTTACGAATCACAGATCCGAAAACATGTCAACATACTTTTTCGATTCCAGTAATAAAAATATATTCATACATGTACTTGATTATAAGTCGATATTTCACTCGTTACATGAGATAAATTTAATTCCAGACACTGGTGTAGTACAACATAGTATACATTACATGCTCTATTTCAGGGATCGCGCCCACTTGCAAATATCTTGCAGTAAGTACACTCAGTGCTGAGTGTCTAGGCTATAACAGATCGCTAGTATCGAATATTATCTGTTGCTTAAGAATTCATAACCTTTGCAAAGCATAGGCGAGGCTAAACGCACGCAAGTATTGTTTAAGAGTAAACTTAATTAACAATTATTTTCAAACATCATCTGATTTTTTCAAATCATGATTAGTTTACGTAACAGCTTGCCAGGTCTGATGAGCTTGTAATCAGCTTCATTCTGATTTCAAAACGATTACCGAAAGTTCCAAAGAAGAGTGGGATACAAAAACAAAAACCTAAGTTCAAGTTACGGTGTGTACAGAGAAATAATACAACGATGATTCCACATTTAACGATGTTTTAAAGGTTCACCAGCTGGTAAGATTAAACTACAACCGGTCTCTTCCACAAACGATTCCTGGAAAACTCAGTGAATACAAACAAAAAGCACATTCAGTTAATTACTAATCCCGCATATATTCGTTTTTCTTTTATTTACTTACTTGCTCAAAAGGAAATGTCTCAACTTGTTATCAGGCTTATATAATCTTACTCTTTCCTTATGATACTAATGACGAGGCTCGCTGAGTCTGACATTATTAATAGTTTCTTTTACAATCTATTTCAGCTGTCGGAGTGGCACCAAACAAACGAACGTAACCAACGTTATAGGACTGATAACACTGAATCTCCAACTCTATCTGGTTAACGGTCTTGCCCTTGAACAAAAGATTTTATACACGACCAAGGGAGTTCACTCTAGCACTTTGCTCTGTATGTTCCGAATAACACTTGAGGGCCAGTATTACCAAGATGCTCATCTTTCACCCTAAAGATCATATCAAAAACTTTCTGAAGGGACAAAATGAAGGTAACTCATGAGTTAGACTAAGATCCAGAAGAACCTAACGAACAGAAATAAAAACACTTGAAGATGGGCCACTCAAAAGTTTTTAGTTAGAAGAGGTAATTAAATAATGTTCTGGGAACGTTGTTTAAAGGCAGACAAGGAGTTCTGGAAGAGTTTATAAGACTAAGATACAGATAAATTCCTCAAATTATAAATTCATTTTGAAGTATACAAAGTCTCATTTTGTAGCATAAAAGCCATTTATTCCTTCCAAAGTAAATACTTCTAGTCTCTAAATTAGTCTCCGTCCTGCCACCTACTATGAACACATCTTAATAATTATATACCAATCACTACAGCTCATTCGATGTCAAAAGGATTTTAAGACACTGAAATTACGATTCAAAATTATCCGCAGAACTGTCAATTAATTCTCTGAAGAGAATTGGGATTAAATTGAAGTAATAATTTTGACTGAACAAACAATGTAAAATAACACTGAATAAGACCCTAAAGCTGCTAAAATTCAGATATAAAGCAAAATCTTGCTTAATAAATTGGGTCATTTAGTTTTCCATGCAAATACGTCGGTTATATGAAAACCTTTAATTGATGTAAATCTTTTATCTAAAATTCCACACGCTACACTGTTATAAAATCCAGGTTGAAGTCTCCTGAGTTATTGGAATATCCAACAGAATCAACTCGGATAGCTCTCCCTTACCACGAAACCACTCCAGTACTATTACCTCTAAAATAATTTGAAAGACAGAACAGTCAGAATTTGCAAACCCCTCCATGGCAATTGTGAGCGTGTCGGTATTTTGAAAAACTATCTCGAAAGCGAGTGAAAAGATTCTGATGAATACTTTCTCCGACTGATTTCCTCCACCTGATAAGAAGTTTATTTCAGCACAACGATGACGGCTTGGCGTGATTTCTTGAGTGAAAAACAGTCACATCGTTACCGGTGTTCACAGACAGTTAGTCATCTGGAGGGGGCACATCCAATTACTGTTTTAAAAGTGATTCATCAAAATCTGTTCATTACCTTCCACTTGATGCAGTTAACAGACATATATACAGAGGAAATGAATCGAATTAAGACCAATTTGCGCGAGATAATATCTGATGTTACCGGTTATCTTTAATTTGCAAGTTCTCTCTCTCTCTCTCTCTCTCTCTCTCTCTCTCTCTCTCTCTCTCTCTCTCTGCCGTATACTTTGCCTGTAATGTAAAGACACCTTATAAGTCTCTCTCTTTAGACACACGACTTGAAATAAGCTGAAAATGCCTCTCTAGCTAGACCTTACAAGTAGAAAAGACTCAAGACACGAAGGAATAATTATACAGTTGAGCAGCGAATGACACCGAATTACTAATTACCACCTAATGTATGATTGGGATGTCGTGGCCCCTCAGTGCAACGAGAAGGGACGCGCCCATTGAACTCGGCATAAAAGTGACCGTAACGGTAATAGCAGAAAAGACTAGCAGAATCCTCCTCGTTTAATCAGTGCGAGGAAACAAAACGAGAGGTGCTGGAAATATAGGACCAATACTGCAATTTCCGTGGCTCAGCTGAGATGAAGGACGGAAATTAAAATTAACGAGAGGAAATTGCTAACAACTCACTTGGAGGACCCAATTTTGCAAAGCTCGTGGACCAAGATCACGATAGACACAGAAAGATTCATTTGAATAGAATACAATAGCATGTAGAATTTTGCCCAAAGGCCAAGCGCTGGGACCTATGGGGTCAATCAGCGCTGAAATGGAGATTGACAGTAAAAATGTTTGAAAGATGTAACAGAAGGAAAACTTCCCAGTTGCGCTATGAAACAATTGTTAGGAGAGGGTAGGAAGTAGGATGGAAGAAAGAGAATATGAACGGAGGTATAGTAAAAGGAATAAATGCGGTTGCAGTTAGAGGCCGGAGGGACGCTGCAAAGTACCTTAAGTAATGCCTACAGTGCACCGCATGAGGTGCACTGACGACACACTATCCCCCTTACGGAAAAGATTCATATGGGAATGTGCACTAACGACAACAGAGTGGGAATATCATCTTATATATCATCAAACCCGCATCGCTATAATGTTGGTGACATATGACAACTATTGTCTCATCATGAAAGTGGTCTTGATTGTCCTACACTTATCTAATGAAATTCTTCTTTTCGTTTCGAAGGTTATAAAAGGATAACCACAGAACATACTAAAAAGCAAAAGGACTCCATTACCATCTATAATCAGAAAAACATAGTAACGTATTGCTGTAGTTTATTTCGGAGATTCTTACTAAAGTTAACCAGTAATTCATTTTTTCTTGCACTGACGAAGCTCTCCACTTCTGGTATGCGGAGGTTCACTTCATTAAAGAAAAATAAAAGGCCTTCGTTCACCTGACCTACCGGAAATAAACTCAAATTGCTGGGATGTATACTGTAGAGAAAGGCTCACAATTAGGTTAAATCGAGAGACTTTTTTTTTTTATTACGTGTATGGATCTCAATTTCTGATAAGTGATTTTGATGAAAGATTTCTTTAAACAAGCAGAAATCTGG